>NC_041058.1:23014374-23256874 GCF_900634775.1 Gouania willdenowi | reverse complement strand
ATCACACACAATAAATATCAAACAATTGTATTCTATACTTATTTTTTTTCAATTATAAATCTAGCTCAAATAAATTGAAGTATAAAAATATATTACCACAACTCTGTATTTATAACACACTTTAATAAACACAAAAATTTACTCTAGAAAGAAAAAAAAGTCCCCGGGGTCGCCAGAATTTTGTGATATCAAAATTCAATTTTTGTTATATTTTGTTTTTCTTTTGTAATTCCGTATTTGGTTGTTCTGTATTTTGGATGCATTTGTATCGTTGATCGTTTTGTACATAAATAAATAAATAAACTTCAACAATTCTTACCCGATGCAGTCCATTTCTTTCATAACTGGGCAAAGAGTTTGTTTTCAATGGGGAAGTTGGATCTGAAAGGCACAAAGTTACATTAACTCATACATTTGAAACATGTATGAAAACCATCTAGGTAAATCCATATGAAACAAATACAATGGCGTTCCTCATAGACCATGTGCTAATGTACATTGTTGACTATTTAGGAGCTGTTCTGTTCTGTACCTGTGTCACTGTTGCTCTGTCTAGGATCATAGCGTTGAGCAGAGAGGCTGCGTGCATGACGTTCCCTGATCTGATCTTTTTCCATCTCCTCCTTTAGAATAAGCTTCCCCAAACCGGATTGAATCTACAGACACAATCAAGCAGCTGAAAGTGCATCTTGCTCCGACGTATGACTCGACGAACGTGTCAGATGGCGTCAGGGATCGTTGTGTGTTTACCTTACTCAGATGTTCCTCCTGGAGTTGCTTTCTTTTCATTGCCTCTTCTTCTTCCTCTTCACGGGACTTTCTTCTTCCTTCTGGTCCTTTAGGTGACAAACACACGCCGAAAAGAAAACAAACGTACACACAGCTCACACACTAGATTCATGTCCACCCTGAGGGTACAATGCTTCACATCTACACGTCTACGCTTCATCCACATTTTAAATTCAGAGGAAAAACAGAACACAATTAAAATGAGAAATGTGACAAATAAACACAAATGTGAGACAGAGTTGACGAGACAGCGGGGACTTTTAGATCCATACTACACTATAACATTGTACAATCTACGTTTTTGGATTTTAGAAGATGTCAAATACACAAAAAGACAAACACAATATGGGGCAAACAGACAAAAGTTTGAAGTCAGTCTCAGTTATCTCTGTCCAAATCATTTGTGGTCCAACTGCGATAAGTTTTGGCATCAAAGACAGAAAGAAAAGGATGAACCTCAGGCAAGAAAAAAATATATATAGCAGCAACACACAAATGAAACAAAGCTTCTGTTTTACACAAGCAAAACTTAAATAGAAAATAACTACTGTAAGGCCGGAGTAAAGCAAGGATGCATTACTGTAAGCTTGTTGGTCAGCTTTAAGAAAGAGGGCAGAAGAGTAATTGTCTTTAGTGCTTCCAAAAAGAAGGTTGCAGTGCAAACATGCTCATCAGGAGCCAAAAGTACCTAAAACAGCCACAGAGTAGGGCCAGCAGTCGCCCTCGCCACAGCCGTCGTCTGCAGAGGGAGCATGAGCAGCAGGAAAGGTGGCGGATCTGATGATCTCATCAGCAGAATCTCTTTGACGTGCTATGGCAGCTGTATCTAGGTTGGTAACCATGGGAACTGATCTATCAGTGTCTGGGTCACAGTCTCAACCACATGATAAACATCTGATCATCAGGCAGCAATCAAAATGATCCTGTGGTTCTAATATAAACCTTACGATGCAAAGATGTTCAATTTGAGGAAAATACAGAGCCCCAGACATAACAGCATAGAAAAGAAATTCAATTGTGGCCACAAAATCTTAATTTGTGCACACAAAACACTACTTTGTGGCCACGAATTAGTAATAATAGTGTATTGTACACATGTTAATTAGGGCCTGGTGTGAAGGCCCTATAGATCCTGTACGGTTTCTTCTTATGATTCTTCTGACACTTTAATTGGATTTTTGATTCCCTTCCCTGGAGGGAAATTTCATGAAATGTGGCAGGAGTGTATAGTTTGGTGAAAAACTTAACATGTAGTTTTTTGATGCAATTTCGGGACTCGTCATTTTATTTTATTTGTTTCATCACATTATACAGATTGTAAACTGCACATCGTAAAAAAGAACATATAGGGTTGACAACTTCCTGTTTGAGTGAGTCCACCTCGCACCAATAGGCTGGTGTTATGCATGTGACACATCCACACACACAAAGCTGGACACACACTCACATATCAACACTTATAACGGTTGTACAACATAAATAAAAGCAACACAGCATTGAGGGTAGTCCTCTTTGACAACATCTGCCGTTGCCGCATGAAATATATTTCTATTTCTGTACATTTCACTGTTGTTCTTTGGTAGGCACTGTTTTTACATGACCTCAAGGTCATTGAGTAGAGCTGATCTGCCCTATGATATATGTGTAGATATGTGTACCAGCCTCTCCTGTGTACGGTGCAAGGAGGAGGCCCAGCCTAGAAGACAACTGTGCCCAGAGAACAGAGAGATACACAGACATAGAGACGTAGGCTTCTTCTGCTATCACCAGGAATGACATTAATAATATTATTTAGTATTTCATACACACAATATACTTGTTTTGTGGCAACAAAGTAGTGTTTAATGCACACATCATAGCTAATTGGTGGCCACAACTTTCTTAGTCGTGTCTGGGGCTCCGCAGTAAAAGCTCCGTAGTAAACACTGCAGTTATGGAGTAACTTTAAATGTAATCATCAGTAAAAATGGATTCAAATTCATTGTAAGAAAAAAAAAAAAGAATTCATTTATTTTTGATTTGGGGTTTGGATTTAGTAACGCAAATTTGTAATCTTTCAAACATTTATTGGTAAGTATAATGATTGTTAAATGTTAAAAAAACCAAAGCTAACAAGTTAAAATGAATGTGACATCCATGTTAACTTGTTAGTTTTTTTTTTTTTTTTTCTTTTTTAAGCTGTTATTCTAACTGTGACTTGTTTAGACTGACTTAAATGCAGTGTAAAAGAGCTGGATGTTAGACAGAGTAGGATTGGAGACAGACTTCAAACATTGCTTGTACACTGACACTGAGGGTGAATGTGTTTAAATGAGTTCACTTCCTGTTATAAAACTTATTTACACAAAATTCCCCATCTCATATCTGACATACTTATACCAGTCGACAGTAGGAGGAGTATTGGGGTTGGGAATTTTTTTTTACAATGAACACTTTAACTAATCAACTATAACAGAGGAGTTACAAAGTTTTTAAACAACTAAACTTTAGAAAAACTGTTAGAAGAGAGTACCGTGTAGCTTGTAGATTGGTGGCTTTCTGTAGATGTTGCTACCCTGATCTGAAAAGAATCAAAGAAGGAGAAAAAAGACAATATGAGTCTTACCGGTAGCAACAATAACAGCTATTTTCCTCTTGCTCAACTGTATAATTATAAAAGACAGTTGGGAAAATAAAAGTCTTAATCATACAGAAAGAGAGAAAGAAAGAAAGAAAGAAAGAAAAAGAAAGAAAGAGAATCAATGATGAGCAGTGACAGGGTGCGCTCCAGCTCCTACCTGGGAGGTGGAAATGTTTAGGGGTCAGAGAGAGAGGCGGAGTGACAGGCCGGCTGTCAGGCCTGAGCGGTAGGGGGGAACTCCGGCCACTCGGTGGGTCAGTGCCTCCAGTGAGAAGAACCAAGAACAAAACGTAAGCAGGGACACTAAAAGGGGGAACCACAGTCTGAACGGTGAACCAATGGGAGCAGCTGACATCTTAGGGATGGGACAGTGTAGTTGGTTTAGGTAAATGGAGTTGATGGATCTGGATGAAAGAGGTTCAAACTCAGATCAGATTAAAAGATGAAAGATGTGCTATGAGACGTGTAGAGAGCTTCCTGTTAGTGGTGCATTTAGAGGTTAATGCAATGTGTATCTTTGGCCCCTTGTTTATTATTATCACCAAACTTTCTTCAATTAATGTCCATAAATTAGTTCAATTATTTCTGTCTTTGTAGCCTTCCCTATTGAGAATTGGCTTAATGTTTGATGTAAAAAAAATTCAAGTGGACTACAAATTTCTGTATTCAAAACATGATTTATCATCACTCACTATCATATATTTCCAGAATTTCACATCATCTGTAACCACTAAGGGCCTACTTCAACCTGAAAAAAAATTTGCCATGTAGGTCATGTAGAAGCTTTGAATTTTGTTATGGGTATGTGATTTTTGGAAAAGAACCTGGGGGTGAAAGAGGTTAAACATTAGTATTTCAAAACTTAGATTGCAAATCAAGAAAAAGTTTTCCACTACTCAACTTTACAATTATCATGAGTTAGTTTTGTATATTGAATTTGTTGTGCTGATGTCTCTGAAGCTGCAAAACAAAAGCACAAAGGGACTGACAGCTACTTTGACAGAGGCTGAATTAGTCAATCACAGCTGATGATGAGGTGCGTGTTTGTCTGAGAAAGTGAAAGCTGGAGCTGTGCACTTTGTGAAAAATGAAAAACTGTTTTCTATCGTACAGATTGACAGACGAGGCGAGGCAAGACAGGAGGTGAGGACAGAGATGATGTCTTTTGGGGACGTGGCGGGGGCAGCACGTTAAAAGTGGAGTGGGTCCCTTACCTTTGCTATGGGGAAAGAAGTGGTGTCTGAAAGGGGAGGTGGGGCGGGAGTCACTATTTCTGGAGCCCACACTGTTACTGCACAGGGAGGAGCAGAGCTTCTGCATGCCTGTCAGAGCCTCTGCAGGCAGGGAGGGTGAGAGGTATGGTGGGGGAGCAATACCCAAGGAGCAGGAGAAGATAAAATATGAGAAGGTGAGGGGCCAAAGAATAGAGGGATAAACAGGAGTCAAATATAAATAAAATGAAATAAAACCAAGGGATGCACTGCCTACAAATCAAACATGGCACATGGCAAAATTGACTTTAAGGTTACTTTTCTGCCAAAACTCAATTTATTCATAAATAAAGGTATTTACACTAACCTTAAGTCAAATTTGCTTCACTTTTCATGTGGCTAACAAGTTAAATGCAGGGGTATTAGGGAGAAAAGGGGGGTGCATGGCATCTCAGCTGTTAGTTAACATCTAAATCATCTTAAATCATACACGAGCACATAGATACAAACCCACTACAGGCCTGTACTCACCTGGCCTGTGGAAATGCTGCGGTGAGCGAGACAACATGGGCATGTAACCATGGCGACTATAAACTGGTGACCCTATGGAGCCCTGGCTGGTGGACCTTTGGAGAATACGGTCCCTCCTGTCAAAGGAGCTCTGCACACAGACACAGTAGTCGTTACATAAACTTGCAGGAATAAATTAATACTTCCAGGGGTGACAAACTCATTTTGATCCAGGAGATGAATATGGAACAGTTTACAAAAACAGCAAATTCAATATTATCGTACCCTAGTTTGCACTTCCACATATAAATAAATATGTAAAGTATGTATTGCACCGACAATATCTAAGCAATAAATGATAAATATCGGTGCTGAATTTTCTCTTCAAAACTCCTAATTTGGTGATTAATTTTTGTGTAATTTCAGTAATTATTTGTAAGAAATTGTAGGGTTTATAAGACTGGACTGTTCCTTTGACAGTTGTGATTTGATTGCGATTAAAAATGACAACAGTCATGTGATAAAGACATGAGAAAATAGCAAGTCCTTGCAAATACTGTGAGGTTTAATTGAATATGAGACTTTGAAGAGACTGAGATATTTACATCTGAATTATTTGGTAATACTGTATATATAATACAGTGGTGAATGTTTTTTCTGTAATTTTAACTTCCTCCTGCGGAACGATTTGGATGCTCTAAGGCCTCCAGACCTTGATTTTGACACGTGATTTACACACTATGGCAGTGAAAGGTAGCGCCTCACCTCACTTGGTGGGGTTGGTGACATGTTTCTTGACGACTGGAAAAAAGTAAAAGGGCCTGAATTACAGTCAAGCCAGTATCAGTGAAAACATTGTATGTTTGAAACATGAATGTATTTGGTTTGTTTTTTAGGTGGTACTCAGGTTTCCTTTTACAGATAAGAAACCAAAAAGAAACAGGTATGACCTTAGCAGTAGATGTGTGTAAGACTGTGACAGAATGATGTCTTTTATTCTGTGGAATACAGTTTGTAGAACACATCTGGTGTAATGATGAGCCACTGTCCATCTTTAATGCATTTGAGGAGTCTTTCCACCATGTGTTAAAATGTGAATAAATAAACCACTTTAGAGTAAACTGTGTTTTAACAAAAACAATATTGTCGTACGACCAAACAACACCTTTGTTTTTAATATTTTCTTTAAATTTAATTTTGAATTCTGCCTTTGTTAATCACTTCATTCAACCATTTTCTGAGCAACTCTTTGTGCTCAGGCCTTCTCTCCCTCCTCTCATTGACCTTTCACACAATAACCGGAAATATGTAATCGTAATGTATGCGGACCTCCAGTAAAATGTCAACACAGCAAAAAGCCGGACAATTTAAAATGGATCAGAGAGTCTACACAACTTCCCTCATATGCCAAAAATGTGCTTTGCAGACGTGGCAAGAGTTGTGGAGAAAAACTCTGTCATTAAGAAGAAGAAACTGGATAAAGGATACACATTTTTCCACAAAGAATTTGTCCATAAGTATCAAGGTAAGTAACGTTAGAGAGCAATTAGGCTTTAACTTGGCAAACTCTTACAGTGATTGAAGAAGACAACAAACCACTCTACCATGAAGACATAATGTTAACGTTAAAGCAGGGAGAATTTCTTAACCGCAGGTGGTGGCGTTGCATAGTCATGGCTTCCTATGCAATTTCTTTTACCTCGACTCCTACCGACGTTAACGGCTTACGTTTTTGGCACTGCTCATACACAGACTCCCTTTTTCCTTTTAGAGGTGTAGTTGTTCCAAGGAAAAAGGCTCGGGACAGATTCTGGTTTCAAGCGTGAACAGAGATCCCCAAGATGTAGTCTTCTGGTGTGAAGTGTAGACATTGTACTCTCCTTTTTAATAGTAAACGTTGGTCCTTCATCGCGCTGGATAGCCTGAACCAATTTTCATCTAGCTTCATATAAAGGGAAGGAGTGGAATGATAGATAAGGCTGCTTTTGGGCATTACAAGAACAGCCCAGTACGCTACAAGAACTCTTGCTCGTTGCTTGCACCAACTTTGATGTTTACCCGTTGCCCTGACCACAACAGGAAGTAGGTTTCCACAACGATTGCGTATTTCATGTACAAAATTCGGAAGTTGTGTGAAAGGTCTATTATTATGGCTTCCTGAACTCTGCACTGTTGTTGCATTGTTTATGACTCCTGTCTTGTTTCGTCACCCTCTGTACAATCTCCATCCTCAACATTAACCAATATATTTAAATATATTTGAACAGTGAAAGTGTTTTTGGTGGCCTTTTATCTAGAATATATTCTTGTCAAAATGATAACCAGATAGAATATTTTTTTTTTCTAAAAACATTCTAATTTCTTACATCTGTTCATTTTCAATTAGGCATTTAAGAGAATAAGGAAGTTTGAGTTTTTTTCTTTTTATTATGCAAAATTTAACCTAAACTAAGTGTTTTTATTAAAATCTGAATATTTAAAAGACAATGGAATTTCATATATTTTGTATGTATGGCTTTTTAGGGCAATTTTTTATATATTTAGATAAAGCGATGGACAGGTATAGTTTGAAGAAATCCAGGACCATAAAGCCTTAGAGTCCTGTTTAGTGTCTGCTCTGGTTCTTCCTGGAAGCCCAAACAATGACAAATGATACGACTTGATTAAATATAATCCATCTGTTAACCTTCCACATTGTTTGCATTCAATTGAAGCTGACGTCCTTTTAATGTATGTTCTTTGTGATTAAATGTTATTCACCACCATCAGCGTTAAACTCTAGTGTGTCCCACCTTGTCATCAGGCAAAGGAGAGCGTTCCCTCCGTGCTGTGTAGAGCTGTGGGAAACAAGGAGGATTCTGTTCTCCATCAAATCTGCTTTATAACATGCAGAATATTCTTTTATGTCTATTAATCACAGTTTTCTTTGTGTTTTCTCTCTTCCACAGTCAAACAGGATCACTTGCAGGCTGTGCACAAAGGTATACGTGCATGCATCATGCAGTCTGTGTGTTTACCTCTCCCACACTCTCTCGCCTCTCCTCTCTCTCCTCCACAGAGGTGGTGTACATAGGTTCATAGGTTATAAGATCGGGGCGCTCAATGTCATAAATGGCTTTGACTTTTGGAATGGCAGCTAGGTCTCTGTAATCAAGGATCTCATTGTCTACTTTTGCCTAGGGAAACAAACAAAGACAGACATGCGTACAGACACAAGGGTAAAGGAAGATTACTGACTAGAGCGAGCACAGCTGACATGACCATCTATCAGGGTTGGGGTCAATTACATTTTTCAGTTACCCATGTTCAATTACAATTCAAATACGGGTACAGTTACATGCATTTTTTTTCCTATTACACTTAAATTACAATAGATTTTTATCCTCGGAAAGTCAATTACAATTATGTTCTCAATTACAAAAGTTAAATTACAATTAAAGCTGCAAGCAGCTTTGAACGGGCCCTCGCAACCACACGCATGCTGGGAAGAGCCTTACGTTGAGGTGTGTTACATGTCGGGGTGTGGCAGAAATGTGTTGAGTGTTGAGACGTAGCTGACCATTTTCAAAGATTATATCACAAACCTTCCTGCAATGTTCTGTGCAAATATGATGCCTATGATTTCCTTTTACCAATAGGTGGCGCTCTGACTATGAATGACGGTTGGATTAAATCAAAAGTCATTTTTTTGGCATACAAATGAAAGATGCTATAATTAATTAGCCTCTACTTAGCTCTACAATCTCTTAATAACTTCCATAAGCGTAGCACATCATCCAAGTGAACAGGCTGCTAAGAGGAATATTTCAATCTGTAAAGACTGAACTTTATTGTCAAGATTGTTTTATAATACAACCAAATAAACATGTATGTTTAAAATGAAAATATGAATGTGTGAAGTACTTTAACAGTGCAGTGTTAGATGCAAGACGTATCTCTATAAAAGCAAGGAATCTCCGTCTGTGTGTGTGTGTGCGTGTGTGTGTGTGTGTCTGCGTGTGTGTGTGTGTGTGTGTTCCTCAAATGTGTATACCTCAAACTGCAACAAAAGCGTTAATAAATTATTTCATAAATAAATGCTTTACAAATTCTGTTAGAGTCCTACCTAAACACAACCTCATTTGGCCAATCATGAAAAAGCTCCCACCCTCCCACTTTTCTATAGCAATACATACTTCCTACGGGCACTGTACTAGTAATAATAACAATAAAAACGACTTGCATTACAATAGCTTCCTTTGCACCGTTGGCGCTAGGGCCCTAATTAATCACAATTATTGAGCCTGAAATAAATAATCTAATAAAAGTTTCCTTTCTCTTGTGTTAGCTTTCTGTTAGCATCTCTTCCAATAACGGGTCCTAAATCAGGTGTAAAACACACTAAAAACAAATCTAATCTAAATTTCTTTCCTATCTATTGGTTACCTTGTTAGGCTACCTAATCAATGAAAATATAGGTTTTAATATTTTTAAAATGGTAAAATGTGGGAAAGCTTGACATTAAAACACATTTTAATAATTGTTAATGACATTTGTGTAGAACTGTACATAGAACTGTAACATGGTTTCCCAGTTATCTACAGAATTTTCATGGCAATTCCAATTACAAAGTCAATTATCTGAACTCAATTACAATTTCATTAGGATTACAACAACAACAGATTATTAAAATTACAATTACAATTACACCATAATTGTAATTAATTATCAGTTACGCAATTACAATTCTAATTGACCCCAACCCTACCGTCTATTATCAGCCAGGATAAGGTTCTTTCTTACATAGATTGTGTGACCCGGTGAGCCAGGTATGCTTGAACCAGGTCTGGAACAGATACTCTCAGATGACGACCTTGTGGTCTGGAAGTAGAAAACACACATGCAGACGTTAGCTAACCCCATAGCTATAAAACAAAACAAAAAGTCATGTGATCACCTACAGTCTGACATCAGCATACCACTCACCGTTATCATTTTACCAAAGCTGGAACTTTATAATACATTTTTACATAATATGTATTTACATTTTATGAATTACATGAAGTACTTATAGTTACTACCATGTCATCTCATGATTAGGCCATTCATTTGCTGATTTGCAAATTGAATGGGTACTTGATGTGAATTGATGCTCTTTAGATCTTCATGCCCGTTTATGGAAATGAACGATTTTAATGGCAGCAACAGATTGGATTTTTTATCAAATGGGTGTGAATGTGTTTTTTCGTTGGGTTTTTTTGTATAAAAATCATCCCTTTTCTTTCAAATGCGTGTGCCTTTCCATGCACCATTTGATATGAGGGTTATTTAAGGTGTATCAGGACGGGACTGAATGGCTGCGTAAGACACACATATCGGGCCCTGCAGGCTGTCTCCAGGTGATGACAGCTTACAGTGCACCATGTCCAATGGTGGAACACAGGATGATGCCATCTCATAGCCAATAGCGAATACAGTACCTGCCTTTGTGTTTTTTGCAGGAATAAGAGGGATGGAGGCAATAGCTGTGGAGGAAGGGAGAGCGGGGTTCACAGGACATCACACAGGGGAAGTGTGTCGCTTCTGCCCAGCATAACACAACAAGGTGTTCACACGTAGACTCACACATGAGCAGTATTCATGCACACACACACACACACCCAGACACACTACCTCTTTGGACGTGTACTAGTGTATTTAATATACCTTATTGGATATATCCAAAATGTTGATTGTTTGTGTGTAAAGTGAGACATGAAACAGACTAAAGGGTCAGTGATGTCTAATTTCCTACCCGCTCCCTCTGTCTTTCCTCAGTTCTAGTGGTATTCTTGCAGCCCGGGTGCCAAACTGTTGATCCTAAAACACAAGTGAATAATATGTATTAACATAATTGAAAATATATGGTATTTTTGGTATGGGTATAGCAATATAGATACTTGATTATATGTACAAAATAGAAGTCTACACCTTTATGAATATAATTATTATTGTGTTCATATGTATGTAGGTAACTTATATTATAATTATAACTTGTATATGGGTAGTTTGTAATATTACTGGGTCTACCGGTACATTGTTTATGCATATATGTCTATATATATATATAGGTGTATATCTGCATATACTGTATATATGTATAAATCCATATATGTGTGTATGTATTTAAAAGAAGCTTATAGATAAATTGGTTATACTGGTTATAAGAGGAGTAGGATTAAACAAGTCAGACTACTTCCTACACCGTTTTTAAACGTGTAAATCTTTTATTGAATTCGTCTTACTTGGTGTTTTTAACTTGCTTTAGAAACTAAGTGGTTTTGTGACTTTCCTTTTATTATATATATATATATATATATATATATATATATATATATATATATATATATATATATATATATATATAATATATATATATATATATATATTGTTTCAAATGTTCAAAAATAAATCAATCAAATAAAATCAAGGGGGAAAACACATTTAGAAAAACATCAATACTGATTTGGTTAGAAGGATTAAGAACTATTCCAGTAATCTGTTTAGTCTTTGGTCAGCAGGGAGCTCACCTTGCAGATACATTTCCTCTCCTTCTGTGAACATCTGGTTGCACCTGCTGCATCTGGCACAGCTGGGGTGGTAATGCTTGTCCCCTGCCTGGAAAAACCCAAAAGAACCAAAAACAAACTTGGCATTTCAGACAAAAAGCAAGTAACGGTGACTTTTTTTTCTAAGTAATGGGGACTTAATAAAGCTGCTGGAAACAAGACACAGTCTGGACTCCATGTGTGACCTATGGACACTTTAATTAAAAATGCTCCTCCTCAAATTACAGAAACTGATCATTGCCTCAGTGAGTGAAAACTCACATATTTAAATGCCTTAAAATCATAAATGTTTACAACAAATTTAACCAGCAATAATTCAGTCCAATAGATAAATAGATAGATAGATAGATAGATAGATAGATAGATAGATAGATAAATAGATAGATAGATAGATAGATAGATAGATAGATAGATAGATAGATAGAAAAAAAGATTTATTTGCCAATTTTATGCAACATAAAAACAAAATTACATTTCACACGTATCCAACAATTTAGTGCAATGTAAAATAAATTTTACAAAAGTCCATAGAAGACAGGTTTTCATTCATCAGTCAGATTAAACATTGTTAAAATGCAAAATTATGAAATCAGAGGCTTTCACTGGGTGTTAGTGTAACATGAGACGCAGCTCTTTATTTCTGCTGACGTGGCAATCTGCGTGCAGAACGCTCTGTCATAAAGCCTCTGTACGTTTCACCACAGCTGACGCAAATGAAATGTTGCCGACTGCTCCCATTGAAAATGTACAATAAAAAGTACAACGCTAACATTAGGTGCTTCATACACTGAGTGGCTCATTCAGATTTTACCGAGTGTTGTGGAGCAGGAGGCAACATTTCATTTGGCCGTTCACTCTGCGAACAAAGTGCCACATCAGCAGGGAAGAAAAACTGGGTGCCATAACCGAGTGTAAAAAGAGTGTCTCAGCACTACCTACTGAGAATATCCATCTCTGCTTTAATATACAGTCAGCTCCATAAATATGAGACACAATTATCAGCATTTCAGCTCATAGCTCACAGCACTAAAGTTTATGCCTGTCAGTGTTAGTTCTTACCTTTAAACCCATTAACATACAGACTGACACCATCATTAACTGTAGCAGACATTTGGTCCACAGTCCAAACAACGCTGCTCCTAAAAAGTAGATCCTAAAAAGACCATATCCTTGGTCATAACACAAAAGCTCTTATCAGCAAGATTTACTGACTTCCAAATTTCACTTTCACAGTTTTTTTGTAATACAAAAGTCATATGATGAAAATCTTTGAACTCATTTTGCATAACAGAATTGTTTTAAAAACACTAATAATAAATTATTTTTTTTAATTGAAATTATACATTTTAATTAAATAAAATCTAAATGTATACATGGACTTTTAATATCTTACAATATTGTAAGACAGCAATAATGTCAAACTAAAAAGTTTTTCTTTAAAAATATTTAACCAGAATGATTGGGCATTAATTTGTGTAAGTGAAGACCTGTTAGAGCACACTCTGTAAAGGGTCTTGGTTTATTCTGTTTTCAAGTTTAGTTTCATGTTTTAACTCTTGTCTTTGTGCTTCCCAGGTCTTCCTGCTCGTGTCTCCACCTCCCAGTGATGTCAGCGTGGCTGTGTCTGAATAGTCCCTCCTATCTCCTTTCCTATCCACTGCTCCTTCTCCCACGAAAATGTTTAGGTGGTGGCCATGATAAAGAGCGTTCAAGTTCTCTTTAAGCTCAGGAAAAGAGGCTCAATGCTTCCTTTATAACCTCCTTTAGCCTAGGAAACACTGATGCAACCTTTACCACAGGAGAAGAGAAAATGCTGACCCACAATTCCTTGCGGCGACAACATTTAAAGGGACACGCACACCTGAGCACTGGCAAGTAACGGAGATAATAGTAACCAATAGTAACCAATGCAATAAATATGCTTTGAATAACTTTAAATACATTTGGGTCCTCCACCACCACATCTGTGTATTGTGACAACCTCTCCAGTGTGCTCTAACTTTCAACTTGTGTAGTCCAAGCGGTAAAGCATCAATAAAAGACACATGGCCTCGATAACTAAAGTCAATAGACAAATTGAAAGATTACTCTCAGTGCTGAGTCATCACGGTCTGGAAGGCCTTCTCTGCTGGCCTAAACATCATCAGGATTCCAAAATATGTACAGGATCAATTGCTCCCCTTAAGGCTCAAATATACTTGAGCGTACATCTGCAGAGCAGAGTCCGCCAGGCCAATTAACTGCAAGCTTCAGATTTTACGATTTTACTTGGCGTCACACAAGATACTGCCCGGCATGTATCGACCCGCAATAAATGTAACACCGATCTGCATTTCCCCCACCTGGTGAAACAGAGAGACTGGCAGATGAGCTACGACAGTACTGACACCTTTAAAACGCGTCTCAGGGGTTCAAGGACTACAGAGAAGTGCTAAGGATTGTGGAAAATGTAGTATTTTAATGGAAACTAGTGCTACACAGTGGTGCGCACGAGTATGTAAGCTTTGAGGAGTGTGGAGAGTCCTCACGAGTATGTGTGAGCGTTTAGTGTATTCTCTTCATTTCACTTCCAGCTTCAGGCTGGGTTTCTGAGGGCTGAGCTTAGTTTCTGTTAGAGATTTTAATCATATTTCAGCCATTATGCATTGTCAGGGTTCAAGAAATCTTCCCCCCGAATAAACGGTGTGACACTCGTAGCTTGAAGTGAATAGAAACATGAATGTGCGTTAATCAATCCGATTTGGATTTGGCGACACTGTTTCGAGTCACTATGGACTTCGGATGCAATGCTAGCATTACATACGACGTCTGCTCACGTCTTTTGATTGGTTATGCACTTTTGACCGGCAGCTATGCGGAACTGAAACTGTTCTTTTTTTACACCCACAATGTCTGAAGGAAGATGGACTTGGTCGCGGATATTCTTTTTACACCATTTTCAAGACGGACTTTCTTAGCAGAAGCTAGATAGTAGAGGTCGAAAAAGCCTGAAGCTGGCGAACTTGACTCAGTCTATAAAGCGTTTGTCTGCCTACTGAAACCACTGCCTAAAGAGTGGGACTACTGAACTACAGCCAGACAAGCTAATACCTGGGTGCTTGTAGTCAGAGAGGTCACGATAGCTAAAGCGCATGTGCATGATATAACCTAACTCTAATCCTAATAGAGCAGGGTGATATGGACCAAAATTCACATCTCAATATTTTTTCTCAAGATGGCAATATACGATACAAATCTTGATATTTTTAACTCAATAAAGTCTTACCGGAAAGGCAAGCCGAGGTTAAATTTGCTGGTGAAAAATGCCACACAGGCACACTTACTGACAAGCAGCTGCACAATGTGCCACTTTTGGCTTTCTCTCCTATAAGGGACAGCACGTGTGAGTGAGTTCTGTAGTTTGACTTGTTTAGGGGAAGGTCTGGGTTAGGATTCACTCAGAAATCCATCTAACTGGGGTTTTCATGTTGTTCTGAGAAGTAGTGAAAGCAGCAACTTCAGCTTATTTTAATACAAAATAAGCTGTAAATTTACAATATATCGATATAGGCGACATTGTAATTTTCCATATTGCCAAAATAGAAAACTTGATATATCTTGAATTTTGATACATTACCCAGGCCTAGTGCATCACACTCAGTAACCAACAGCTACAGAGTGTCTGGTCTTGGGTTAGTGACGCTAGTATCAGACTGACAGGTCTGATCCATTGGCACCAGTTACAGGGTGGGATGCTGGTGCCTTTTCCTTGAGTCCTAAATGCTATTTACGCTAAATCAACTGGTAGGAAAACAGTGACACATTCAAACCAATAAATGACACATCGCTGGGAGTGATTGAATCAGTTTCTGCAAGCTTGCACTTATTGTGCCAAGCAAGGGTAATGAACGTGCCACACCAAACAGATGCTAATATAGATTCTCACAACTTCAGGTTTGACATACAGCATTATCCCAAATACATCAACTATTATTCATACCATTTTTGGCAGAGAAGTAAAAAATCTGACAAATCTGATTGGAATTAATCCTTCATTTAAATACAGGCATGTCAAGAGTCTACTTAGCCCTGTGCTGAAAAGATTACACTACAGATTATCAAATTACATCCCATAATTCTGCTCATCCAGCTTCCTCTGAGCACACAGGAGACATCATGCAGATGTAGATTCAACATCATTTTGAACCTCTGAACTCATACGATGGCAAAGAAAATCATTAATGGTCTTAAATAGCAGTCATTTGTCCAAAAGCTTATGATTGATTTCATATTTCTGGTATTGATTAACTACTTAAAATCATCAAACATATAAATGCACCCCCTGATGGCAGAAAAAAAGGGATTTGACTCAACGTTAAACCGTATACATATAATGTTATAATGTTGCTCATCTCATTTACTCAGGAAAAAATAAATATAACATGAGGCAAGTGGTTTCTATGACTTACTTCTAGTACTTTCCCTGTGATGAACTGATGACACGCCTCACATTTAACTCCAAAATGGATCTGGTAGTCTCTCTCACAATACGGAGCACCATCCCTGTAGAGTGAGACACACGTCACATACTATTTAAAAAAACATTGACATACAGATGCCAAGCCAAGACAGTGGGTTCTTACTTGCTGATGTATTCCCCCGTCAACACTTTGCTGCAGGCCTTACACTTAAAACAGCCTAGATGCCACTGTCTGTCCAATGCAAGCAGAGCCTGTCCATTCTTAATGTCACGACCACATCCTGCACAACCTAAAAGAGCAAAGAGTGAGGATCAGAGATGCAAAGAGCATGCTGCAAACCTTACATCAAACCATATTTGAAATTCAACAATAAAACAATACAGCCCTGCTGAGACATCTTGTCACTCCTATTTCAAGACACTAGGTGGTGATAGAGGGTAGATAGCAATGTTCTGACAGTTGAATTTTCCTGTATTTAACATTTTCATAGATTTCCAAGTAAGATACTGGGGGAGTGTTGGAGCTTGGCTTCAAAGTAGGCAATCCTCATGTCATCTCCACTTTAATGAATATGGGATGAAAGTAACACAGAGCCCCGTGCAACCACGGGGGACAATAACTATGAAAGGCATAACAAGGTTGAGATGGTGATGTGAGTAAAATCAGCATGCCTTATTTATAGGTGACCTTGTCTAAAAGCTTTTCAAACACCAACAGACAGACCAATGGGGGTGCAAAGGGGACGGAGAGAGAGAGAGAGAGAGAGAGAGAAAGAGACTGGGATGCGGATGCAAGGGAAAGACAGGGAAGAGGTTGATTAAGAAGAGCAGGCTATCCATTCCCGTTTTTAGAGAAAAGGAAATGTAAGGCCATACATTATTGAACGAGGCATGTTTTCATGTTATTCATAAAGAAATGGGCCTTCGCATACTTGAAGTTAGTCCGCACGCAGCCAACGGCAGTTCTACAACACTGTCTCAGTCAAAAGAAATTTCCAACATATAACCTACAAAGTTTCACAATGTCTGTTGATCATTTGAAAACATAAAAATAAGAAGTTACTCAGTAACGGTTGGGTGTTTACTTTAATTCTTTTAAAATGTACTTAAGTACAAGTAACATTAGTGATTTAGAAATATACACAATAAAGTACAAGTACAGAGAAAAGCAACTCAATTACAGTAACATGAGTACTTGTAATCTATTACTTTCACCTCTAGGTAGGGTTAAGGTTAGAGGTAGGGGTAAGGGTAGGGGTAGGTAGGGTTAGGGTTAGGGTTTAGGGTAATAATGACAGCGTAATGTCAGCGTTTATTAATAAAACTTCAAGTAAAGTGTTCCCAAATCTTGTTTCTACATCCAATACTTACTACTAGAGCCCATGATGTCATTTGGTCCAGGAGACATTGGCTCAACGCAGTACTGACACAGACAGTCCTTCCCATTAAAAGTGACCCTGTCCCCTGCAGGGAACGGTCGTCTGAAAAAGAACATGGCGTTAAAGAACAGCCACCATGAGCAATGGCATCAAGTCATTGGATTTTATCAGCTGTGACTCATAGGTTGTCTGACAGGGTCCAAGATGACAAGGGTCTGATGTAGGCATGTTTCAACACTGTCTGCCTGAGAATACATTTAGTCAGAAGATGTAGACATGAAACCCAACATGTTAGTGCACCCTGTCTATCTACAGGGATCCCTGTGGGATGACACTTTGTTCAACACATCACTCTCCATATGCTCCTTCTTCGTACAGGTTCGGAAAATGCAAACATGAATAAATTAGATGTACTGTATGCAGCTCTAAATAGAATCAATAGAATCGACTTTGATCTCATTTAATATGAATAAGTGCATCAAGACAACCATCAAACTTTAGAAATGGTTACATCAGAAATAGCATGAATATGACAAATGATTTTGTTACATTTTGAATTACTACATACATTATCAAAAAAGACAGTGTTTTTACATTCTGATCTCACAGGGAATACCAGTAAAAAAAAAACTAGAACTAAATCAGTTTTTAGCAAAACAATGGCCTCCTTGTCTGGCGTAAAAAAAAAAATCACAGTAGGAAAGAAGTAAAACACTTCCAGTATATCCGTTAACGTGTTAACACGTCTGCAGACACTTTTATGCACACCTATGTACACACCTGGATGTCCACCTAACATAAATACATCAGTCACACGTAGACGCAGGTGCGGCAGGAGTGAAGCTATAGCGATCAGGTGCGCTTCACTATGTACCACCATCTACGTGAATGTAAACACTTCGAAAAAAATACTAGGCGTCCAGGCGAGCAGGCGTATACAACCGTGCAACCCATCCATAGAGTGGTAGTGACTGTAGCGTTATGCCCTGAGTCAGATCATTGCTGTGATTGGACAGGATACAACACTCAACACACACACTTACTGTACTGACTCCTAACATTTTTTTTTAAGCATTTACATGTCACGCAGATGGTGCAACATAGTGAAGCGTGCCTGATCACTATAGCTTCACTCACGCCACACCTGCTAGTACATCTAACTATTTAAATAAGGTAAGTTTGGTGAAAGTTAGGCAGGCAGTAACGCGTGCGTTCGATTGGTGTGCATGAATTTAGAAGCGATCCACCCCCCATACACACGCACGCAGGCATACACGCACACACACACACACGCCGAAGCGGTAAGTACATACACGTTCGCGCACACACAGAGACAGACGGTGATATGCACATTATGACTACATTAAAGCCAAAATTGTGCTCTTGTGACCCAGCTTAGGCCTTGTTGCTCCATTATTTTGACTTAGAGCTACTGTATCACAGGATCTAAACAGATGCCTTACTTGCAGATTGTGCAGACAAAGCAGGCAGGATGGTAAGTCTTCCCAAGGGCAGTGACAACTTCTCCCTCAACAAAGTCTCCGCAGCCATTGCAACGGGTCCCATGCATCCGTTGGTAGTCCAGCGTGCAAAGATAGTCTCCATTCTTCATGAAGAAACCCCCCTGGGCGAGGTCACAGCCACAAACTGTACAGGACACACACATTAACTTTCTGCAAGCCACAACATTTAGTGCACACACACATAAAGCCCTGAGCCATCAAGCAGCACAGCTACTCCATGCATCAATGGCTTTGTTAAGATTTGCTTAGTCTGTGTAATCCTGCAAGGCTCACTTGAAGCATGAAATGGATGCTGACTGAATAATCAGAGAAAAATACACTTTAACAGCTCTGTACATCACATTGGTAAGGGTAACATAAAATTCTTTCATGGGCAGTGCTCGCAGCCACACAAAAGCTTCTCTCACTGTAAAGGAGTTTAGAGCTCGTCCATTAATCAGCACTACTACTGTGCACTTCCTCCAAGTGTCAGCTCAGAGGTTAACCACTTAATTAATAACACAGCAATTCTACAATTGTCAAACATAGGAAATTGCCTTGATCTGTTTTTGAAGATAAGTGCCAAAGATAATAGGTACAACCTTTTAGTTTCAGGCAAGCTTCCTTCTATTGAAATCAAACCTTGTCATCTATACAAATATGAACGACATGGGAGAGTAAATTATGATGAGGGAACAACTGAAAGTGCGGTATAACTCAGATTTACATGACACTTGAACTGACTAACACAAAGGTCCGAAACCAACCTCACTCAAACAATCAATGATAGTGTAGGACTAAATCTGGACAACAGAAACCATTGAATAGTAACATGATAATAATAACCGGTAGACTGCACAAGCTTGATTAAGCAAAACTAAAACTTTAATATATTCTACAGCCTTCCTATGTAAATATTGGGTAAAAAAACAGCTTATTAACAGAAGTGAAAGAAATTTGATTGGACAACCCACAGATGATTGGCAGGTCACACTAAACATAGGGTGATTTGAGTGATTGAAGAATACTGAGTACACGTTAAGTAGCTGTCTGCTGTATTAAATTAAACAGTCTATCATTCTTAAATAAGAAAATTAGTTATAAACAACACATATGACTAAAAAATACAGGATATTTTGGCTTCAAAACTTTAGCTTTGAAATAGGTAATTTAATAAATGGCTAAAAGCTAACGCTAGGCAGAGGAAGCTTCTTAGCGATATATTGATCAATAGTGTGAGTGTCAGTTTGTGGTGAGGATAACCCAGTTGCAGTGAAAACAGACAGGAAGTAGGGTTGAATTTCAAAACTCAAGTCCTTCTTATTTAAACATATTTGCAAAAACGCTGATGAACAAAAATAACTAAAATAAACCAACACCGATAAAACTGGCTGACAACACTTTTGCAGAAAGCTGACAGGAGTAAACAGGTATTAAAGCAGAACTAAGAACTTGCACTTAGCGCTCCCCCTAAAGGTCCCTTTTGGTTATGTCACTGTCGTAAAAACTCCACACACCCCACCACCTGCCCCACCCCACAGCTACATGCGCAGCTTTGTCTTTGCTCTCCCAAGACGGTAGCAGTCGATCACTGAAAAATCCAAATACAACAGTGACACTAAGGGTGCTTTCACACATATAGTCCCATGTGACCATGTGAACAGTATGAGGAAGAGAGACAAGCAAAATAAATGAATGATGTTGGAGTAACACGGAAGGGAGTGTGGAAATGTGTGTGATGTTTGTTTGTATGCTGACAAAGCGGCTCTGAAAATGGATGGATGGATAGATAGATGGATGGATATTTGTGTGTGTTCTGCCTGATGGAGCACTGGGTTGTGAGTGTGTGCGTTCCCGTTGCCGTGACAACAGTATGTGATTGCTGTGTGCTGCTGCTGAGCTGTCACTGCATGGAGTTGCTCCGTTCCTCAGAAAAAGGTCTTTTCTGCCTTTTATTGCTGGCTCTGCCATGATATAAGTGAAGAGAAAAGTGAATTTGTAGACAACCTTGTGCAGCCACAGGGCTGGTCATAATCTAGCATTAGTTTGTATTGGGCCGCCGTAAAGCAGTACGTCTTGCCACCGGGTCGGAGGCAGGAAAGTTGCACGTGCTGTTGTCTGGCCAGAGACAGCATGGAGAGATGAAAGACCCCCCATTCACCCCATAAACACTTGTATTACTCTCACAGGGACTACGAGAAGGACTAAAACAGGACTAAACATCAACCAGCTGATAAAGTGCCCTATGACAGTTGATCCCACAACCTATGAACAACAAGAAATAATTAACTCAGTTTTCACAGACCCCACAATACATATTTATTATAAATGTCCATATTAGTGCGTAAAGCCCTTGAGTAAGCCCATTGTCTCTCTGCCCCTAGTATAAAAAGCTTGGTCAATTACTGCGTATGACAAATAATTATTCAATCATAATAAAAAGATAATTCCCAAACAACTTTGTTGTACTCAATTTCAGTATTTCAATAATAATGTGGCTTTTGAGGGCTGCTATTTAGTGATAAGAAGCCAAAAAGTTACTCCTAGCTGTCCCGTATGCTAGCATGACAGAGCGTTTACCCATCCACCCACTTAGTCAACCTAAGCTGGCTCAGGGAGCAATTTAGGATACAACCTGCACAGGTCACCAGTTTATGACACCCCTCGCAACAGATAATCTCATTTCTTTGGGCCAATGCCACAACCCTGGGGGAGAGTATTTGCATGTTTGGGATAACTGCACTTAATCATTCTTATGCAACGCGTCACACTAAGTCTTGGAGATGAATCGGAACGGGTGAGGGTGAGAATCACATTTAATTGCATTACAGCTCAGAGATGATGAGATTAGCTTGTAAGATAACTAAGTCAAAAGAAAACCAGCACTGGAGATTTGGTGACCTGTGGCAGCCCACCCACGTGGCTTTTTGAAGCAGATGCATACCATTACATAAAAGGCTTGTTTTGAAAGTTATTATTTACTTTATGCCTTTAAATTAATAATGACCTTTAGTGACGATGAAGGTTTATCTAATGTGCATTCACTTAGATCATTTAAAGCATGCGATAACTGCAAGTTAGCGTTTCTGCCAAGGTTTACTATTTATTTTAATCAACTATTGAATGTCATCATGTGCAGCCATAACTATTACCTTGCTACACAGGGTGGAAATAATCCCCAGTAAATAAAACAGAGCATGAGCTGGGAAACTGAAGTCGAGAAAGTCCTCTTGCCATGTCATGTGTTCTTCACATCTTCAACACTTTGATGACCACAGACTTTCTGAAGGTACTAATGGATCAAATTAGGAACTAATCTCAGTGTGTCTGTGTTGTATTTCTGGCCCTCTGTGGACTAAGTTAACTCTATGTCTGTGATCCACTGACAGATTATCGAGAAGAGCTTCAGCAGTCAACGTCTCGCCCAGAGTTTTCACCACTTGGCCTGTGTGGGTGTGTACATTTTAATAATGTGCAAATGCCAGAGATCAATAGTCCAACACAGCATGTATCGTACTGTAAAATCCCATTCCAGCAGAGCCTGCTTTTAAAGAAAGATAGTTGAAGATGGAGTCATGCCACTATGTTTACTGAGAAAAGCATTCTAGATGATACAAACCAAATCCTTACAAATCCAAACACATCCAGACATAAATGAAATGCTGTTGGATGTAATACCAAGGCCAATATAAATAGTTTTGTATTCATTTGGCAGAATGTGATGAATGAAATACATACTATGACGGCATCATTATATCAGCTTTACCCTTCGTTGCTGCCACACATCTATTTTTTTTTTTAAATTAGCATTAGCTATCCCCGACTGGACTGAACTGCAAAATCTTTACACCTCACCTGATTTTCTAAAACAGTGTAGGGAGAAACGCTACTCTGAGAAATCAGGCGCTTTAGAGACGCATGTTTAAACACATCTATAAGTAGTGAGGGAGCACAATTAGCAGATGAGGCACACCTGAGTGAAAGGGGGGAGCTACATACTGACAAGACAGGGCGTTTCCATTACCCCTGGATATGCACAAAATATAAATTGCGCATTAAAAACTGGTAATGGAAACAATTTTGGAAAAAAACACTCAAATATTGTCAAAAAGTTTTTACACTTTGATGAGAAAATAGTTCAGACGTTTCGATATTGAAATGTGTCGCAAAAACGCTATGAAAACACTTTTTCCGCAAATACACGTCACAGGACGTGACGTACCTGGTCACATGACCACTTCTCTCCGAGTAAACATGATGGACAGAAGAGGAGACCGGGACATTTTTTAGTGTTACACTTAAAAAATTGTTACTGCCACATTAGACGTGAAACAACAAAGGAATGTGGCGCATGGAGTGTTCGGCAGAGCTCAGTATTCTACCGAAAACCACCAGATACTCCATGTGAAAGTGTAGAATTTTAAACAATCTAGAATAGTGATGCGCCAAAAAATCGACCAATGCGACACTTTTTTCACCGAAGTAGAATGTTGCGATGATACAACTGTATTTAATCCACATTATAAAGATCATTACCTGAATGTGGGAATAAGCAGCGCGCACAAGAAATGATCCAGGTCGCGATGGACGCAGAGAACCTGCTTGGAGACAGAGATCAGAGCTGATAGTGAGAGACTGTCAGGAATAGATTTCACTGTGATAAAGCAGAGAAACTGCTCTTCATCAAGAACTTAAATGCACTTTGTGTTTTCATGAGAGAACTTATTTAATTTAAACTTAAATCTATATTGTGCATTGTTTGAATGTCAGTGCTAAATACATATTTTAATGTATTTTTAATTGATTTATTATTTGAAGCATTCATATTATTTTACACAAATACAATGCTCTAATTATTTATTTCGGTGTTTAGTTTTCGGCCTTGGTTTACTCATTTTTACTTTTCGTTTTCTGCCACGATTTTTCATTTTTGTGCATCCCTAATCTACTATAGATGGTTTTACCTGTAACTGTTGTGCGATTGATGACCATCATTGCTTCTGAAAACATGCAATCACTTGCTAAATAATTTAAATACATGTTCATGTCAGTAGGCGGCAGTAGGTAAAACAATGGGTCAACAATAAGACATTTTGTTTCACGCGCTGTGGAACTGTTTTCTTTGGGTGTGAATGTCAAAAATCACTGATGTAATGAGTTTTTAAAAAAATTTTATTTACTGTACCTTTACAGGTGAAGCACTTGAGGTGAAAGTGCTTGTTCTGCACTCGGAGAACCTCGCCCTTACATGGCTGCCCACACTTGTAGCACTGGATCAGGGGCTTCTCTGTAGAGTGATGGTGTGTGTCCTGTGCATGGGCCACTGAAAGAGACAAGACAATGACATTACAATAGAGCCATAACGACGAGTCACCATGGACAGTGCAAGGTTGTTGTTGTTGTTGTTGTGGTTGTTGTTGATGATGTTTTAATCCCTTGTGACGTTGCCGTTGATCTGTTGACTTGAGGACATGCTGAGCAACGTGGACCTGAATCTGCTGCACCAGATCAACATCTAGAATAAGTACCAGCTGCACAAGAGCCTGCTACAGTCAGAATAAAAAAGGAACAACATGAAAGACGGCACTACTTGAGATTCATGACCAGATAAGCTCCCATGGGAGCAACGTTCTAAATATAGCCTGTCTTGATCAGCGTAGGATGGACAGTCAAAATGCTACAGAGAGCAGGACTTGGTAAAAGGTATCGATACAATCTGTCCCACTATTGAGTTAAGCACACATTTATTCATTTCTTCTGGAAAAAAACATACTGTATTTGCATTTTGCTATTTACGATTGATGCTTTGTTCCCACCAGTCATTACATTTTTTTACATTATCAGCATAAACTTGGAACAGATTGCTCCTATTTAACATTGTGATAAATATAAGAACATTTCAAAAATATGATCAAATACTATATTTGAAAGTCTCAAATTAAATTTTAAAAGTCGCAATGAGTAGAAAAGCCAAATCAATATTGCTATATGTTAGCTAACTGGCTGGTGCACTTATTTCCCTGTATTAGTAGCTGGGTTTGAAAATGTACAGAGTTAGAAAGAACATTGAATGGCTGAGGTGTTTCTAAGGTTTTCTCAATAACATAAAATAGGATTCTATGAGCTAGCTATTCTCTACAAGACAGATATATATATAATCCACTGCTACAGTAGAGGACGTAAACAGGCTGCAGAGCTGCACTGCACACAGACTGTATCAGCTGTTTGAAAATAGCATCAGGAGCTTTATCCAGAAATGCATGCTAACTTCTTCCTTTCATTGTTTTTACTGACTAATGTGCACAAAATGCACATCAGTCAGATAAAACACTTCTCTGAAACAAAAGATTAGCCTGCAATGCTAAAATAAGACATCTCCAAAGGTACAAAAATAGCACTGTGGAATGAACAATCAATGATCGGCCAAGGAGAGACATTACTCTGGAATATTGATGACTTTTACCGTTTAATCTCACTGCTGCAGTAAGGACCAGTGATCATGGAAGCTGAAAATAGCCATTGATTGCAATGAAATTCATTTTAAGAAGATCCTGGTCATAAAAATAATTCAATGTACCACTGCAATAAAAATATTGCTTTCTTGGAGACGTTTGAATAGATCAGACATTGGCAACTGGCGGTCCAGGGGCCACATGTGGCCCTTGCACTAATTTCTTGCAGCTCCCAAAATAAAGGCATGAAATCACTACAAAAACATTTAAAAACTGAGAAAAAAAAAGAGAGGGCGCACGGTGGCTTAGTGGTTAGCACGTCCGCCCCACAGAAAGAAGGTTGCTGTGAAGGTCCTGGGTTCAAGCCCTGGGGTGGACTTGGGTCCTTTCTGTGTGGAGTTTGCATGTTCTCCCCGTGCTGCGTGGGTTTCCTCCGGGTACTCCGGCTTCCTCCCACAATCCAAAAACATGACTGTAAGGTTGAATGGAGTCTCTAAATTGCCCATAGGAGTGAATGAGAGTAAATGGTTGTCTGTGTCTGTGTTGCCCTGTGATGGACTGGCGCCCTGTCCAGGGTGTACCCCCGCCCAGCGCCCTATGAGAGCCGGATATTGGCACCGGCAGACCCCCATGACCCTGTTAAACGGGAATAAGCAGGTATGAAAATGGATGGATGGATGGAAAAAAAAGAGATAATAAAATGATATAAAATGGCTCCAAAAACACACAAAATGATGGAAAAATAAACAAAATAACAGAATGAAAACACACAATACAACAACAATAACACACAAAACAACCCCCCACAAAATGACAGGTAAATACACAAAATCACTTCAAGGGGGTATGCTAATCAATCAATCAATCAATCTTTTATTTGTATAGCGCCAAATCATAACCAATGGTATCTCAAGACACTTTACAGTAGAGCAGTCTTAAGGACGGACTCTTCATTTTATGGATACACACATATGCATATATACGTATATACACATACATATGTATCCCACACCCAACATGAATTCATCATGGCGGCAAGAAAAAACCTTCTGTTAAGCAGCAGGAACCTTGTGTGGATCCCATTCCTATGATGAACAGCCATCCACGTTATTCTGTGTTGGGTGTGTGCTAAGAACTTGATTACGATTTGATTAATTTCCGTTAGCTGGCTTCAACTAACCAAATATTCCCTGTCAGACAGGAGCTGTCTTACGACCGTCGATCACCTATGATTGATAATTTAAGCCAACTGATTACAGCCTGGCTATGTGCCCGTCCACATGAAAGGGGTGGAGATTGCAGCGTCTGACCAATCAATGGAGAGAACTTGCAGACTGAATGACTTTACAATGAATGGAGGAACAGCTTATGATTTTAAACAAATATAATGAATATAAATCCATGATGACAGTGAAGAGCAACAGTGTTAGTGCAGCGCGCAGCATTAGGCGATACTCTATCTGATCCACTTCATAACTTGTTACTAACCAGGTTGCCTTAGTTTAAAATGATGAATAATTCAAATCCATAATTCAAACCAAAGACAACCCTGTTGTTACAGAAAAGGCAGGTAATGAGAACTCAGGCAGGAAGCTGCTGACACTGTGAATGCGTAAAAGCACGAGATTATTTATTATATTAATCCATTGGATGATAAACGGACAGCGCTCTGCAGTTAAACTTTATTACAGCACACACGTGTTTCTATTCAAGTAGACCTCTATCACACACAGCACATTGTGAATGTTCCTTCTGATAATGTCAGCCCCAGCGTATTAATTAATTAATGACTTCAGCGAACACAGGCTTCATCAGCTGACTATTAATCATTAAAGGATGTCATTGTTAAATGAAAGGATTGCAATCATTAATAATCTTATTTCCTAAACTCAGTTTTCAGATCTGCACCAACCAGGATAATCTAACAATGGGCAGGTCATTTTCTAAGATATCTGATTGGTCAGGAGGCGGGGCTTTAGGACTCACTAACATCCAAGCCAGAGAAAATGCTTCTGCCGACCATTTTAGCCGTTCAGCATTAATTGACATAGTAATTAAGCTCTAGCGAGCTTTGTAGTCGAGCACACACTGATTAAATCCCGGAAGTTAGCGCAATAACAGGTAATGTAGATTTGTATCATACCCCCCAAAAGACATATCGTTACAAAATGACAACAAAATGCACAAAACGAAAAAAATGCTAAATAACTAAACAACAAAAATCACTCCAAAAACACACAAAATGTCAACAATAACATACAAAACTACAACTAAAAAGGCACAAAATGAAAATGTTTCCTCTTTCCTGTATTAATGTCCAGATTGGTCAGGTCATTATTCTATAAGAAGGCCCTCAGATCAGACAATCACATTTTTGTGATAAAATTGGCCCATCCATGGTATAAATGATGCAGAGAATCGTAGACACATTTATAAAAAGGATGAGCTATAGCACAAGGTTGGTTGGTTATGAGGGGAATGATCCGTCTTCTCTGTGGCTTCCATGTGATAAAACTCAGCAACAGTGAGTCATCTTTGAGTGAACCACACTACTGTGACAGTGAGTTGAGTCTCAGCACCTCTGTGGGTGACACTGCAGCTCCATGGAAAAACACAAGCCATCTGGGTAACTGCAAAGTGCAAAATGATCCAATCTCACAAGACTTTTTTGAGCTGCGTTACCATGCTGTGAAGAAAGGCTGAAAGGCCATTTTCAGGTTAATGGAACCCTAATCCGATCCTCTTGCTTTTGGCTAGTGTTGCTATGTCAACAATGAGCGTATTGAGGTAATTATGATTTAAACTCAGAACTGGAAACCAAAGTGTGACAGCGCAAGGAGGGTGGTATAGTAGCCAACATCAGACAAGCTGTTTTATTATGATCTGCATTTGAAAGGAGGTCAACTCAGAAACAGGACAATAAACAATGAAATTGTCCAAAGTAGAAATTCTGCCTTAAAACTTAACACTGATGCACAAACTTCACAAACAGGAGCACGTTTTCCATTTTTTTTTATGTTGACCTGACCTTTTTTTATTTTATTTCTGCAGACTTTCATTTTTTCCCATGCCTTTAACATGTGGCCTTGCTAAACTTAAAGTCCATTGTTTTGCAGAGGAACCAAATGTGACATTAGCCTTCTATGGTTATTATAAATAGTCAACAAAAAATGTTGATATTTCCTTAATGAAAATTGTGGAAAAAATCAGATTCAACATATTCCATCTGTGTATTAATTGTCATACAAATCATATGTAATACCATAAATAACAATATTTACAACTTTAAGATGCTATTTGTGAAGCTCAAAGGTGAGCGATGCACTTTCAATATGAACAAAACTAGAAAAGCAAAAAAGATTTGAAGAAAAACTGCAGTGACCACCTAAAGACCATTGTGAAGGCTGCTGGCCTTCTGAAACCAGTAAGAGCTCACCCAGTTATAGTTATAGTTATAGTTATAGTTATAGTTATAGTTATAGTTATAGCTATAGTTATAGTTATAGTTATAGCTATAGTTATAGCTATAGTTATTGTTATAGCTATAGTTATAGCTATAGTTATAGTTATAGTTATAGCTATAGTTATAGTTATAGTTATAGTTATAGTTATAGCTATAGTTATAGTTATAGTTATAGCTATAGTTATAGCTATAGTTATAGTTATAGCTATAGTTATAGTTATAGTTATAGCTATAGTTATAGTTATAGTTATAGTTATAGCTATAGTTATAGTTATAGTTATAGCTATAGTTATAGTTATAGTTATAGTTATAGTTATAGTTATAGCTATAGTTATAGTTATAGTTATAGCTATAGTTATAGCTATAGTTATAGTTATAGCTATAGTTATAGTTATAGTTATAGCTATAGTTATAGTTATAGTTATAGTTATAGCTATAGTTATAGCTATAGTTATAGTTATAGTTATAGTTATAGCTATAGTTATAGCTATAGTTATAGTTATAGTTATAGTTATAGCTATAGTTATAGTTATAGTTATAGTTATAGTATAGTTATAGCTATAGTTATAGTTATGTTATAGTTATAGTATAGTTATAGCTATAGTTATAGTTATAGCTTATAGTTATAGCTATAGTTATAGCTTAAAGTTATAGTTATAGTTATAGCTATAGTTATAGTATAAGTTATAGTTATAGTTATAGTTATAGTTATAGCTATAGTTATAGTTATAGTTATAGTTATAGCTATAGTTATAGCTATAGTTATAGTTATAGTTATAGTTATAGTTATAGCTATAGTTATAGTTATAGTTATAGTTATAGCTATAGTTATAGCTATAGTTATAGTTATAGTTATAGTTATAGTTATAGCTATAGTTATAGTTATAGTTATAGTTATAGCTATAGTTATAGTTATAGTTATAGCTATAGTTATAGCTATAGTTATAGTTATAGTTATAGCTATAGTTATAGCTATAGTTATAGTTATAGTTATAGTTATAGCTATAGCTATAGTTATAGTTATAGTTATAGTTATAGCTATAGTTATAGTTATAGTTATAGTTATAGTTATAGCTATAGTTATAGTTATAGTTATAGTTATAGTTATAGTTATAGTTATAGTTATAGTTATAGTTATAGTTATAGTTATAGTTATAGTTATAGTTATAGTTATAGTTATAGTTATAGTTATAGCTATAGTTATAGTATAGTATAGGTATCGTTATAGTATAGTTATAGCTATAGTTTTATTATAGCTATAGTTATAGAGTTATCGTTATAGTTATAGTTATAATTATAGTTATAGTTATAGTTATAGTTATAGTTATAGTTACAGTTATAATCATAGATATAGTTATAGTTATAATTATAGTCATAGTTATAGTTATAGTTATAGTTATAGTTATAGTCATAGTTATAGTTATAGTTATAGTTATAATCATAGTTATAGTTATAGTTACAGTTATAATCATAGTTATAGTTATAGTTATAATCATAGATATAGTTATAGTTACAGTCATAGTTATAGTTATAGTTATAGTTATAGATATAGATATATAGTTATAGTTATAGTTATAGTTATAGTTATAGTTATAGTTATAGTTATAGTTATAGTTATAGTTATAGTTATAGCTATAGTTATAGTTATAGTTATAGCTATAGTTATAGTTATAGTTATAGTTATAGTTATAGTTATAGCTATAGTTATAGTTATAGCTATAGTTATAGCTATAGTTATAGTTATAGTTATAGTTATAGTTATAGTTATAGTTATAGCTATAGTTATAGCTATAGTTATAGTTATAGTTATAGTTATAGTTATAGTTATAGTTAGGACAGTTGACACTGGCCAAAAAGCTTCATTTGTAGTCATGTAAACTTCAGTCCAGTTTCATAAGTTTTTTCAAAAATATTTTCTAAGACATTTACATTTGTACAAATTGATCTCTAATCTAACCATTTAAACTGCTTCTCTTAAATGTTTTCATATATTCATATTATGAACATGTACCTTTTTAATAATACAAGTAAAAGTATTACTTCTTCCTTTTTTAGCTAATTATTTACACTATTCCTTATTTCTTTAATCATTTTATGGTATTAATAACAATTTTTTTTTAATACAAACACTGTGTAAAATGTGCAACAGAAATGTCGAGTATATCAGAGACTATCAAGGTAGAGTATGCGCTGGCCAACACACACACACACACACACACACACACACACACTGAACGATCAGTGTAACACTGACATTTTTGGCCTGTGGGTGTGAAAAGCAGAAGAAACAAATGTAGACTCAAAAACAACATTTACTTTGTTTCAAAAAAACATGTTTGCTACCGTTTTTGAAACTTCTGACAGAAAATAAGCTTTTTATGTGGAAAATGTTGCTACTAATTTTACCATTGTGCCAACTGTGGCTTTGCTAATAGCATAATTGAGGAGTTTCAGGACAAGAGCCAGATAAATGTAAATAGTTGTTCCTTGATACTTAATGTGAGCAACTTGATGATGCCAACATGTTTGCTTTATAAGCCTGCTTGTATTCTGACCTAGTTTTAAAATATTTTGATCTATTGCATCGTCGTGAAACCATGGGAACTGCCCGACATGGAAAAGTCAACCCTGCTCACGTCACTATGTGTTGTCAAAAATCCAAGACAGATGTTTGAATCCCCTGCCCAAAGTATCCAAAAGCTGGTGTTTGGATGAGAATCTGTGGCTACTGTGTTTTTCCAGCTTAGTCCAGACTCTGGCACTGGAAAGTGCTGTGACTCCCTTTGCTGCACATACTTTGAGGGTTTGAAATTTGAAAATAACTTTGGTCTGTATCAGGTTTCAAATACATTTCAAAATGTCAGCATTTAACCCTCCTATTATGCTTGGGGTCAATTTGACCACATTCAATGTTCATCATTCAAAAAACGATAGTTGAGTTCCTTTCTTTTGCTTCATATTTCATGACTTTTCCTAATTTGATACGTACAAGTGATTAAACTGAATACATATTGCACGCATTGGTGTTCCTCCAAGCTGTTTTATCTGTGTAAAACATGTCTGTCTGTGTGTGACCTATGTGTGACCTTACACCCCCACACCTACGGTTGCAGTTGATACTTTTGACTTGATACATGACATGGAACAGCTCTTTCACATTGAAAGTTAGATAAAGGAGGATGTGTCTAGACAGAGGACTTTATAGTGAATAACCCCAAATATGTTGCATCTGCTGGCCCAGGGCAGTTCCTGGGCTTGCAGTAGCGTTTTTGTTTTTTTTTTCGCACTTATGCTATTCTTCTATTCTTCCCCACCTTTTCTATTTTAATTATTGAGTCTTTCCTCCCTGCTCTCTTTCCCCTCCCCTTCCCCCTCCCCCTCCACTTAGGTGTAACACTGCTCTCCCTTTTTATATCCTCCCGATAATAAAAGATTTCTTACCCTTCCTTAGGGAGGGCTGGTGATGGTCACAATTAAGCAATAAAATAAATCAATGTATTTTATTGCAATAACAAAATATGCATTGCTGTCTCATAATAATTGCACTTCCTGTGGTGTTGACCTTTGACAGCATGTGCAGACAAAAAAAGAAAAATATACAGAAAAGACAGAAAAAAAAAATATAGTGAATAACCCCAAATATGTTGCATAAAAATGAATAAATAAATGTTTTTATGGGAGGAAAAGAGGGGTTCCCCAACATCAATCAATATGGTTCATTCTGTGAGTCGTGAATCTGCTCAAAAAATTAGAAAAGATAAGAATGAAAGATTTTCAAGATACATCTAAACTCTAAAACTGAAAGTTTGACCTGATGGTGGCGCTGCAGGAAACGTCACATCATCACCACAACCATTAGGGTTCATACTCTTTAGGTCATTAATGTTGTCAGGATATTTGAGAAGATTTGGATGAAAACTATTAGGATAAATTAATTCTAATTTAAAAGTTGATTGGCCTGATGGTGGCACTAGAGAACAGGTCAAGGTTTCATTATCAATGGGTTATTTATGCATTCAACAAATAAACAAAGTGCCTGACACAAAAACTTGGTCAACAATTTTCTGAAAATCATTTTCTGCAGGCAAATATCTTTGGGGTTAGATTGATCCCAAGGGTAAAATGTGTTCGTAATATTTGAGGATAATAGGAGGTAGGAGTGTGTATTGCCTGGCATATGGCGTATCCCGATACATAGGTCATGATAGGATACGATACAATATATCTCGATATTAAAGTATAAGGCGATTATTGCGAATTTTAAAATTTATCTGACTCAAGAAACAACTCATCTGTAAATGTGTACACCTTCATGAGAACTTTATGTATGAAATATATTTTATTGGCATATTTTACACTCAAAATATTGGCTTTAACATGCCATGTGCCAACAACTTCAAATTAAAAAAATAACATACAATCTGCCTGTGGCCTTTAAACCAACTTTGACTTTAGTGCAACTTAACTGAGGTATATGACTAGAAGAACAAATAAATGCAGAAAGTTCGTACTTTCTTTTTAGATTTTATTGAAAAACCACAAGCTGATCAACATGTCCAGGTTTCAGTGCACTTCTTTGTGCAGTTACAATGTCTCCTGTAGTGGAAAAGACTTTCCTGGTTAAATAAAGTATTTTGAAATAAAAAAAATTATTTAAAAAAGAAAAAGAAAATCGATATGCATGAATATGATATGAATCGATCCGAGAATCGTGCAACGTAATATCGCGATATATCGCCGAATTGATTTTTTTCAACACCTCTAATAGGAGAATCAAATCAAACCATTTGTGTGACATGAATTCTATTCTATCATTTTTTCATGTTACTGTAAGCAGTTCCCTTGACTTCAAGCACTTAAAAAAAAAAAAAACACGTGTATTTAAAATCCACCCATTAGTGAATCTTTTTATTGCACCAAAAAGGCGCTTGGTTTGCTGAAATGTATATTATATAACTCTATAAATAAGTAAGTATTACAAGAGGACACTCCATCACAGAGCAACTAACTGTGAAATATACAGTAGCTGAATTTTTCCCGACTACTGCTCACATTCCTCTTCGGGGCGGGGATGAGTTGTCTGTGCTGACACGGGGATCTGTCCTGCCTCATCACCGGAGGATAAAGTGACTGATATGAGCCTAAACACACAATGAACACACATTCGGACACACACACACATAGCAGCGGTGCCGAGGGAACAATAACCAGCAGAGCATCCCAAAACCAGGGCTAGAGACAAGGGGGCTGCACCTCTACACTCCATCCACCCCTCACCCATTCACGCACAGCCACGCTGTGTTGGCAATAATAAAAGCTTGCAGATGATACTCAGGAGGGAAGTGAGAACGCCTATCTTGAATCCCCCAAGGACAGGTGTTTCTGTTACACGTGTCCCCGCCCCTGCTGGTAAATAACATTAAAACAGGGGGTGGGGGGATTATTGACAGAGAGAGTGCTGGATCAGCTGAGGTGGCTTAGACTTCATTTCCTGCCACAAACCCAGAGGAGTGCAGAAGCAGAGAAGAAGAAGTTTGGCAACGTGTTGGGAGAGTGGAGATTAAATTAAACAAAAGATGAGAGATGAAACAATCTAATGAAATATTCAGTTGTTCTTTCCCTTTGTTGCCGTACGATTCTCAGACAGAGGAGTGTCTAATCGAGACAGATAGAAGATTTTTCACCGTGTGTACTTTTGGTGTCGTTGCCAACACTGGTGGCCCCAGATGTGTATTACAACAAAACAAAACAAAACTGCTTTACCTCCGTGTTAATCCAGTTTCATCAGTTTTTGGTTAGGAATGGGATATTCCAAAAGAGGGAGGGGTTGACCTGTGTTTAACATCAAAGGGCATAAAACATGCCCACTGTGTGTGTCTGTGAAGGGGGGAAGGGCGAGCTGGAGCCTTATATCACCCAGACATATCTAGAAGCTCTTAACCCTCCCCTCATGAATATGTATGGTTAGATGGATCCATCACTGCCACACCCCCTTCCACCCCGCCACCAACATCCCAAACAAAGCACTTCAAACACAGGGGTGCAAACTGCTAAGTGGGAGGGGGACCCTATCGGCCTCAAACAGGCCACCACAACCAGCAGTGCCTAATCCTGAGGGACCCGAGCTCAGAATACTGATCAGCTCTAAACAGTGGGATGTGACAGAGGGGAATGCTTGTTGTTGGGCAGGTACATGATTACAATAGTTGAATAATCTACTGGCAGAGAAAGAGTGAGATGTAGACTTTCAGCTCAGAACAGACAATAGTGTCTTCATGAACTGTAGGGTTCATTGTATTTATGGTCACAGAGGTGACGAAGGCCTTGGCTCACACTCCTGGATTATGATAATCACGCTGATTTATAGCAAACAATGAGGATGTTTGTTGACTGTCACAGTGTACGTTTACAGTTCGTCATCTCTGTCAAATGATTCCCATGCTTTTTTGTATAGTTCAGCCTGTATGTTTAAGGCCAACGACTGGTCTCCGACTATTTATCTCATCTGTGTGCCCTAAGTCTCTTTGCCAGCTGTACAAATAGTAACTTTGTGTGCAATGAAATCATGTCTGTGAATGGCTTTGGCTCTAGATTTAGCTTAGATTACAGAATGAAGGACAATCACTGTTCTCAGCAGCAGTATATGCAAAATCCTAAACAGCAGCTATGAAAACACAAAACATTTGTCTTGGGAAAAACACGGGGATTGTGGCAACACACAAAGGAAGATGAATGTCTAAAGTGCAGGTTATTTTTGTTTTTTTCATGCTACTAGCGCCAAAGAGAAATCATGCTGTGTAAGATACTATTCATAATCTACGTCCTGCAACAGCAGAGTTTAAGGGAACGCCAGGCTTCACATTTTAGGGCCTTCATGTGTAAATAATTTCCTTTTATAATTACATTTCTCCCTCTCGTTTTCAGAATCATATTTATTACTGCTTACTCATTCATTGTTAGGTTGATATATATTAAGAGTTTTGGGAGTCTTTGAAACGTCTTGATATGAATTCTTGATTAACCAATGAATCGGTTTGCTTTTGGATTTCCTCACCCTCTGTTGTGCTTCGGCGTCAGGTGCGTCTAAAGCTAATATTTAAATTTTAAAAGAAGTTAAGAAGTTTGGTAACACTTTATTTGACGTTTTATACATAATGCTGACATTACACGGTCATTATCATGGCACGACACCTGTCATTAGCATGAATAAGGTGTCATGAAGACTGTCATTAAGTGTCCTTCGTTATCCCTAACCCTTTGTTACCCTAACCCTGCCTAACCTTGATCCAAAAAATGCCAACATAGCTCCAAAGGTGTCACAATTTAGCAAACAACACTTACTGACACTTTAATGACACCTTATTCATGCTAATGAGAGGTGTCATATATTGAATAATTGTAATAATGACAGCATAATGTCAGCCTTATATATAACACGTTTCACGAAGAATTTGTAGATGCAAAGAAACAAGTTCATGCTTTTCAAAAAGCTATAATAAAAAGAGGTATACTGGCCAGGTACAATATAATATAGCATTGTAGACTATTTTAAGGATATTCTAGTTTTTTTTAAGTAGGACAACAGCTTGAAAGCAGGAAAAATGCTAATGGTGCAATCTCTTGATGATGATTCATCATTGTGAACATACTGTATAATTTACTATTGGTTCAGCTGCATATCGTCAGCCCACCTGGCCTCAATGTGCAGAGTGGGATCCCTGGAGGATGCACGATAATGTCTTAGTCAACAAAAGGTTTCATATGCCTTTCAGATCAAAGATGTGAAATAGTACTCTAAATGAGAATGTTAACCCTGACAACCCTTTAATGGCTTAGTGAGTCTTGTAATGGGCAGTGGAAGCTGGCTTGTAATCAGAGGGTCAACGGTTCAAATCCAACCTGGGTCATCACTGTTGAAGAAGTCCCTTAACTCTAACTGCTTGTGTTGTGTCGCTTTGAATAAAAGCATCTGCTAAAGGAAATTGTTATTTGTAATATGAGGTAGTAAGTCTAGTCTTAGTGAGACACTCAACCTGACTATGGAAGATGGAACAAATCTACATCCCCAACTTCACAGTTTCACACAACCTTCTGTCAGACGTTAATAAACTAGTAAAACTAATATTTTTTAACAAAGATCTACATTTGTCTACAAAAGCGTATTTGAAGGGTGCAAATGTCAAGGAGAAGGATGCAGACTGACATTGGGTTAGCATTTAGCAGTGTCTAGCACAGACTGGTGAAAGTTAGGGATGGGAAAAAATATCAATATATCACAATTTCATTTATGACAGTATTGAACATTGGTATTTCTCTCCAGAATCTTTTTTTTTTACATTATTCCCCCATGTCTGAATGTGGTCATAGGTTAACATTACAGTGTACAGTTGAAATAAATATCAGAGCAAATGACTGACTTGTGATGTGCCTTGTTTTGTTGTTATTTTTGAAACTATCACTATATTGTTCCTAGCAATATGTGATTCAACTTTTGTTTTTGGATGAGGAAAATAAGGAAATTAAAACAGCAAAAGTTGTTACTACCATTACCTAACAAATCACAATATAAATGCAAATTGAATCAGCACCCAAGTGATAAAATTGAACCGGGACATATCATCCAAGACCTCCCTGCTTTAATTGATTATATGTGTTTACAATTCCAGCCCTCATTCTCTTTAACAAACTATTGTTGATGGTGTGCAGAGACACTGGATGGAAATGGATGATGATGCATTTGAGTGTTGTCAAGCTTCTGCATCTCCTTTAACAATCAATCTTCATTTCTACCACCATCACCTCCCCCATTCATCCACAATCAGTCACACCATCTGTTATAAAGCCTATGGACAAAATGACAATTTGCTGTTCAAATTATTTAAAATACATCAATATATAGTACTATTTAAACTATTTAGAGGGTGGCAAACTGTAAGTTAGATAAGAAGACAAAGAGGGTTCCTCCTGTGACCTGATGTGCAAACTTTATACATTCATGGAAAGATTACACAATGCTTTTTAATACTGGGAAAGTCTTGTATTCACGATTAAACCATCAAAGCCTTCCTTCTACTTTAAAAACTGCAATATAAAAATATGTCATCAGGTAAATAGGTGATCTAGAATGGTTATTACTATATACAGTATATAGTCAATATATTATACTTCTGTTTGTAGTGAGTCACGCAAACAAACAATTAACAACCTTGAGCCGTGACAATTTACAGTGAAAGGTCACATCCGGATAGCACCGACCTCTGACTGCACACAGCAGGGAAACCTTAGAATGGGAGGAAATAACTCCTCGGTTTTTTTTTTTTCTTTTTAAAAGGACACCATCAATAGGACCACGGCTGACAACAATGAAGTGTACCTTTTAGATGGTCGCCATGGTAACGGCTGCAGACAGAGTGAGTGAGAGAAGAGCAAGAGAGAGAGAGAGGGTGTAGGTCCATAGCTCTGCGCAGAGAGGCTCCCGACACTGGTGGTGCTCCACTTTACATTATGCTACATGTAATATTCTATTCAGCCTTCATTCAGCGACAAGGCATATAGTAAAATATATTACAGGTCTGAAGACTTTCTCATTGAATGCTCCGATCAATAATCACAATAAACATTGACATCAAGCCTGACGCTGACCCTAAGTGAATGCAGCAGCTGTGGAGTGAAGGGCGTAGTGTGTTCAAGTTGGTACATCAGTTCTCCGGTGAGACGTGTGGAAGATGCAGAACGTTTAAATGACTTCAAGGTAAATGAAATAACAAATGCATAACAGACAAATCAGAGACTGCATTCAGCTGAGAGTAATACAGTTACTCAACAGCTCATCAAGCAAGAAGACATATGAAAAATGACATGACAGACCCATGCACACACTCATGGCCGGTGGATTACCTTTTTCTTTGACCATGACTATTGGACTCCAGGCACATCAGCACCAGAAAAAAAGCTCTTGGAATCAATCGGCAGCTACACAGGAGCTGCTAGCTCCTTTTTTTCAGTCAAGACACATAAAGCGAAGAGAAAGCAAGAGAGACATAGCAGAGTCATAAGATAGGGATAGAGAGAGAGAGAGAGAGAGAGAGAGAGAGAGAGAGGGGGGGGGGGGGGGGGGGGGGGGGGGGGTGAGCCCTGCTCAGCTCTTCTTCAAAAAACATCTCCAGCGTGGGGTTTGCCTCCAAACTGTTTCTCCCATCCCCATCCTCCTCCTCATCCTCCACCTCCTCCCTCCTCTTCCCTTCTGCTCTCTCTCTCCCTCTCTCTCTGTCTTGTGTCAGCCGCCTCATTGCAGCAACCTGGTGTCTGCTGCTGCTGCTGCTGCTGAGCCTGACATACCAGCAGAAAACCCCAGCCCATAAGAGCCTGGCATGTTCCTGCGGCTTGGGCTCCTTGAACGCACTGTAAAAAAAAATGTCTTGAGTATAAAGTGAAAAGTAATAATGAGAATTTGTAGTCTCACTCACAAGACTTGAACTAAAAATGACAGCAGGTTGGAATACTTTCCCTTTCAGTTCAAGACATGCAACACTTAATTTGTCCTGGGTAGGCATCGACAGTCCCCATTGAAAATACACACACATCATGTAATGTACATGTATTGCAAAAACAGAAAATCCAGGATTTAGGGGACCTTATTGGTGGGTGGGTGGTTATTAAAGCCAGCTTCACCTTGAGAGTGTAGCTCCTAAAAGCCAAGGATTGCATGAAGGGGGCATCAAAAGGTGAAATGTCAGAGCTATCGTGCTCTTTGGCATGAGCTTGTATTAATAATCTGGACGGATTGTGTAAAATCCTATTACACACAGCACGGGAGAACATACCAGTATTACACTATATCACCTGTAGCTGATCTGGTCATAGAGAAATCTGATTTTTTATGTTTTTGAAACAAGAAAAATAACAGTTTTTGATCAGATATTACAGGCTCAACAGTGATACATAAATGTGCTGGTATGGATACCTTATTATATTAATCTTGTTTTAAATTTGCATCTGCAGTAAAACACTAAAACGGATTGAGAAACTCTCTCCCACGCACAGATACAGAAGCAGAAAAAGCTGCAGCAATTAGGAACCAAGCAGTCAGATCCACCCATTGTGTTTAAGGGGAGGAACAGGTTTTCCTCAGCACCACCTGCTGTAACGGCTAATGCAGATCGCTCATCATGCATGTGGAGTATGGCAAACATTCAGAAATACTCCTGCATCGACTGGGCCACCTTCTGGGTACCAATCCTCATGGATCACTTTCTTTTGGAATTTATTTTCCTCTAAGATCGTGAGTAAGTTGCAGAAATACTGAGCAGTGTATTTTCCAGTACCCCGCCCTTTGTTTTTGTTTGAAAAGAGGAAAATAAACCACAAGACTATAGTTGAATTTTGTCTGTAAATTCACTGTCAAAAACTAACTGAAATAAAGGGTCTGCCAAGTGCAAAGCCTATTATCATGGAAGAAAGGGTTTTTGCTGTATTTGGTACAGCTGTGGATAACTGACTGTCCTTTATTAACCTGCCCACTCAACTGGTGCACGACCCTCACATGCACTGTTACCATTTACAGATTTACATACAATTAAATGTAAGGATTTTGTAGTGAAAACAAGCAAAATATGGTGTAAGAAGCACAAAAAGTGACAGTGTTTTGTGTGGATGTGCAGCTTTCTCAGATTTTTACAGTAATTGTCCAAAAACAAACACAAACAAAACCAAGGCCACTCAAACCATAAACCATGACGATAGACAGAACCCTGATGGAGAACAGAGAGCTTCAACTTACTTCACCAGCTGGTTTATTTTACTTTCATTTAAAAAAAGCATAAAATCACAGAAGAAAACCATTTGCAGTTTAAGTACGGAAGTTGTGTGAAAGGATTTACTTTGAATAGTATCTAACAAAGTTATACTAAACAGCCTGAAGGAAGGCACATTAACTGCTTTTAAAAACTGACACTGAATGGCATGCACTTTTTAAAAAAATAGTTCAGCAAAGGGAAACCATTATCCTCCTATCAGCATTTTTTATTGATGGTTATCTTTTTTTTGCAGCATTAAGGCATTTAAAATCTATTGTTAATACATCCTTAAATTGCATTTATGCATAATTATTATCTATCCATCCATCCTTTTTTTGATCTGCTTGCTGCTTTTTTCAGGGTCACAGGGGATCATTATTATTGCAACTTAAATCTATTTACAGTACGTCTCAAGGAAACCATAAAATTATTTTCCTTACGTCAGATTGGGAAATTAAGAAATAATTTTGTATGAATGAACACTTGTCAAATATTGATGCTTCTTACTTAAATGGAAATTAAAAAAACTAGCTGCAAAATGATGTTTGGCATTCAATATAGGAAGCATTCAAATGCTTATTTCAGCTTTTATATCATAAATTAGAGCAATTAGAAATCTCACTGCTGTTCTAATGCGGGAATTACCCAGTGGATGGATCAATGGATGGATGGATGGATGGATGGATGAATGAATGAATGGATGAATGAATGAATGAATGAATGAATGAATGAATGAATGAATGAATGGATGAATGGATGAATGAATGAATGAATGAATGAATGGATGGATGGATGGATGGATGAATGAATGAATGAATGAATGAATGAATGAATGAATGAATGAATGAATGGATGGATGGATGGATGGATGGATGGATGAATGAATGAATGAATGAATGAATGGATGGATGGATGGATGGATGGATGGATGGATGGATGAATGGATGGATGGATGGATGGATGGATGGATGGATGGATGGATAGATGGATGAATGAATGGATGGATGGATGGATGGATGGATGGATGCGTCCTTTCCCCAGATGTGAATTTTGTGAGTCCCAAATAATGATGATGTTACTACTGTGTTTGGCGGGCTGTCAGAGAATACGTAAGGTCTAAAATCCCATGTGGTAATCCTCATGTAAGCTACCATGTTGCTTGCTCATGTAGCATAGCATGTGGGCTCATATTGCATAACTAAGAAGAGGACAGCAATTCATTTTCAGACTGTTTAAAACATTATCATGGAGACTTTTTCTTTTTAGTTGGACACTTATGGTTACATAACTTATAAACAAAAACAGGTCAGATGTCACCAGCCTCAAGCTGCTATCCAATTCAAATGAGGTTATTTCCATGTAACAAAGTCATAAATGCACTTTCATAGTGATACTAGAACATTTAGGAGGACATGAAGTGAATTAAGAGAATTCAACAACATCTGTGGAAAAGGGAAAGGAGAACAGATGGATTTGAAATAACACAACTGATGGAATGTTTGTTGTATATTAATGTGCACATAAAAACAATCTGATGTAATGTAGGCTAATAAGTATTTACATTTCTCATTGATCATCAAAGTAGTCTAATGCGACTATTATAAGCCAGACAGATTTATAGGTGAAGGAGTAAATGGTGAATGGGTCCAAATGCTACCCTTCCCTACCCGTGGCGACATCATAGAGCCTCTCACTGAGGTAATAGTCCTTAGGATTGAGATGTGGGAGCTGCTCCATGTACTGCTTAGGAATGAGGTACAGGACTTCAGCCACGTGCCCGTCCTCGATGATAGACATGCGCTTGACGGAGCTCTTGCGTTTCACATGGATGCGGTCCACGTTGTGGCTGCGGCTGGAGCTGCATAGCTTGCCCAGGCTGTTGAGATTGGGCAGCGTGGGCATGATGCCCTCCTGCCCCTCAACCGTCCCACAAAGAAGAGTGAAGCACCACACGCAGACGTGAGCCAGCGTCGGGCTCAGGCCTGATCTAAGACCACTACTCCACTGGGCATCTACAGCAAGGGGATCCCAGAGGAAGCAAATGGAGTCAAAGTACTTTGAACATGATGAGTATGAACCAAGGCAACATCAAAGTCAATACTCCAGGTTCTTCTGGTGAGAATTATTCCAGAGAAGTGCAGCACAGGTAGAGATCGGAAGGTTAAGGTCCAGCTTGAAGAGGAAACTATGCTCAGGTATGACAAAGCAGTCTGCTGTAGGTAGAGTGAGTGAAACATGGAGAAAGAAGCTTATGCCATGAATGTCTTCAACCCAAACAGGCTGCTGCCTTAAGCAGCTTAGGGCTGACGTCGAGCCTATGATTATCTTCTGGGTGGGGTTAGGCCTATCCTCCTAAGACTCACTCATTGAAAGGTGAGACGCTCATTACCTGATTAATGACAATCCAAAACAAACTCTTCCACTCTACGGTGATGACGTCTGAACTGTTGTGATGCCATTTCTAACTTTTACATTTAAGAAGTTCTGTTGCTGTGAACCAGTGTGAGCACTTTGCCTTAGGATCAAATGGTTCAAATAATCAGCATTGGCCATGTTTACATGAGAGCTTTAATTCCCCTTTAATTCAGAATAAAAGTTAAATCCTCTTTAAACTGACCTTGTAAACACTTAATTCCAAATTAAACCGATTTTAATTCCGAATTAAATTATTCCTCGATCTCGTAAATGCTTAATTTTGCTTTAAGGTAATTCTGGTCCTTCTGCGCATGCTTGTCCTGTTGCAATGACACGCGGTGCTGACAACATAATCCAAGATGGCCGCCGGAGTCGAGCTGAGACTATTTATTTGATAAGAGCCTTAGAGGACATGGATATAATGAAAAGAGTAGATGGACGGAGGCATAAACATGCGGAAATTCACATTGGCACACAGAGTTATTACACAAACACATCGGCAAACAAAACACGCTTCATTGGGGCACATGTAACCATGGCCATTGTAGCATTACAAAGCAAATGTCCTGAGCAAGCTTCTTTGGGAGTCCGCCAGTCCCTTACAAGGTCAGCAACCAGCAAGGTCATTATGATCCTGCCTCCAACCAATGCACAACACCACTGTTACTCATCAGCTAGACATCCAAGAGAACAGACAGTGTAACTACATCATCGGTGAAGTCCAAATGCCAGCAGCAGCTCTCTATCATCAGACGAAATTTACAGGAAAAGCAACATTAAAAGGTTGTAACTCAGTAAGTCTGTCATAAGTACTTATTCTGAAGAGCATTGATTACTGCAAGTTTGTTTTCTCTGTGAGGACTTCAAGACTCATTACGTGAAAGCATTTTCGTCTTGATCCAAATACACACTCGTGTTTTTAGGAAATATAATTTCTTTGTTGGGTTAATTTCGACTCACTGAGTAAAACAAACAGGATGTGAAAGGTATGATCAGGAAAAACATAAACCCCAAAGAGAGTTATGTGAATAAAACGTAAATAAGGAACCTTTCTGCCTAAAACAAAGCTTTTTAAGTTACAATTTTATTCGATCCAGTTATTAAAACAATACAAATCAAAGCAGAGTTTGGCTTTTTTCGCGGCCGATTAACAAAACATAAATGAAATCCAAGCTTTTTTTAAGAGGAAGCATCACATGAATTTTCAAATTATACTTTCAAAGAAGAAAACCTTATTATATATTTGAAATTATTGGAGCTCATTAAATCTTCAAGCTAAGGAATGCAAGGCAGCAATGAAAAGGCTTTTTTTTGCTTCTGAATTAAGAAAATCCAGTAATTTGTTTCTAACAGTGGAACTCAAAATGAATGTAATGTACTTTAGCAACAGGAATATGAAATAAATAACAGAAGTTTGCCGTAGCTGTGGTTTGCGTGTGGTAAAACTCGTAGTCATACCATTTTATCACCTTTGTAAGAAGTAAAAACAAGACTTGAGCTGTTTTCAAATTAATAATTATATTCAGATTGAACCAATGGTTTATTGTCTTCATTTTGAACAGAAGCAACTAAAGGAGAAATTCTTAGATTTCTTTAAAGGACCAATGGTAGGTCAATGCTGGGCCACATGTGGCCGACGGGCTGCCATTTGATTAACCCTGTTAGACCGTTCTGTCTGGTCCTTTTATTCTCAAAGCCAAAAAAAGAGAAACAAACATGGCCTTTGAACATTATTTTGACAAATAATTCTGGTCTTATTTCATCAGAATAACGTAGCATAAAATGAAAGATGCGGCAAATGATGACGAGGCACTAAAATATCCCGTGAGTCTGAAGATCAAGGACTGCTTCTTCAAATTTAATGACTTTCCTCTTTGTCTGAGGAGGAGCAGACGCAGTGGCTGGACTTTGGCTTGCTTTCCCACTTCAACATCCACTGAGGTCACAATCTCATTTGGCTCATCTATAATCTGAGGTACATGATCACTTTAGAAAACCCAAGCTTTGCTGCAGAGAAAGACGTAATAGTAGGAGAAAGCATCATAGTTTGATCCCATGCACATGTAGGAGAGCCACAGCCCTCTATCACTGACACATTTTAAACAACTACACACACACACACACACAGACAGAGATGCCTTGCTTTTACAGAGAGAATTGTTGAACACAAACAAAAATGCACATGTGGTAGCCTACATCAATGATGCATCTGCAGCTGGGGCTTCTGTATCCTGTCCCACACCAGATGTAAACCCTCACATCCCATTCCTCCCGTCCAGCCCTGCACAGACTTACCATCCAGTCCGAAGCAGGAGGTTAATTTTTGGGCGTAGTTGCAGATTCCATCGTAGCCAGGCTGCTGCCTCCCCGTGTTCGTCTCCCCCATCTCTACACACTCCTACACACACACCGTCCCATCCGGCTTTTGCTCTCTCCACTGCTCGTCAATTATTCAAGCATTTGCTAGGACACATGCATGCGCGCACACACACACACACACAGACTCTCATATTTGCACAGTATATAAACACACACCCACACACAAAAGGAAAAGTGCTGAGGCAGAGGGTCGAGCTGTTGCAGCATGAGCAGCCCTCTCCAGTGGACAGATAAGGAAAGGAAGGCATCAGATTGGGTTACAGAGGAGAGGAGTTAGAGTTCCTTTTTACAGTAACTCTCAGATTGTACTGCAGTGTAACAGGTATGGGGAGCAGGAAGTGAAAATAGACTTCATAAAAATAAAAAAAAAATAGGCAAAGATTGGCGCAGAAATCAGACTACCAAGATCTAGAATGTGGTTCATCATCAAGCAATGCAACGCTATTAAACTATTAGTACCGTATTTTTCGGACTATAAGGCGCACTTAAAATCCTTTAATTTTCTCAAAAATTGACAGTGCGCCTTATAATCAGGTGCGCCTTATATATGAAATTAACTACTGTGCTTCAACATACTGAACTGAAAAAGTGAGTGTATTGTTCTGTATTTTATGTGTTAAACCTGAACAATGTTGAGCGTTATTGTTAATGAGTTGAATAAAGTTTGACTTATCTGACTTTTATTTTGCTTAATGCGTCTTAATAATAATAATAATAATAATAATAACAAACTGGTGCGCCTTATGTATGAAAATAGGCCCAGTCAGACCCATTCGTTGATAGTGCGCCTTATAATCCGGTGCGCCTTATAGTCCGAAAAATACGGTAGTATATGATATTGCACAAGAAACAAATTACTTGTTTGCGTAGTGTGTCAAACTCAAACGGAGCAAATCCGGCCCTTTATGGTATGCAATGTGGCCCACATGAGAAAGTAAAAATGACTAAGTTAACAATAATAGAATAGAATATAATAGATATAATTGATTACCCCTGACCCCACAACACAATATTGTCAACTGTAGCATCACAATGCACTCTCAGCACAATTAAAATAGTTGACCCTTATCCACCCCAGAGCTTCATTTGTGCCGGATCCTGCCAGAGCAAAATTAGGCACCTCCCAGATTTTGAGTCAAGCCACGCCCCACGTCGAAAAAGTGCTTTTGCACAAAAATTGTGTCTCTGTCAGCTTGGAAGACAGTAGAAAATGGCTAAAAAAAGGCAGTTGGATTTAAAGAACATTTTAAGTCAATAAGTGAAGCTACAGTAAGTCTGAGGTAAAGGTTGTTTCTGTGGAAATCACAGAGCAGCAGCAGCAGTTAGCGTAGCGAGTAGCAGCACCTGTTGCGTTAATGCTAATGCAGGAGAACGTGCCTCCAACAGACAGGACAGCTGCTACTTTTGGCTTATGGAAGACAAGGCAGGCCTTGGCTGTGAAATATGTTTAAAAGTTGCGAGGATACAAAGTTCTCCATGGCTGTTCTGACAAATAAAAGGTAAGTTATGGCCTAATGTTATGTGTGTAAAAGTTTGCAAATGTTTTGTATTTGTAGGTTTTTGTGTTCTGAAAATTTAGTGTCCTTTGTGGCTAAATTAGCAGTGATTTGCGCTGTCCTTGGTGCTGAAACATGGCAGATTTGACAGCTGTCAACAAACATTTAGGTTAATTGGTTGTTTGTGTCCACGTGATGTTATTATCCCATTTTGTGAGCAAAAGGCACTTTAAAAAAAAAAATTCCGTGACATTTGTTCCGGAACCTGATGATTTACAAATTAAGCACTGACCCACCCCTTTCATTGTCCTACCCTAACTCTCTCTTCCCTGTTTATTTCCCCCTCACCAAGGTGTAACACTGCCCTCTCTTTTTATATTATCCCTTTAATAAAGTGTTTCTTACCCTTCCTTAGGGCGGGTTGGTCATGGTCACAACTATGCAATAAAAATAATTGTATTTATTTCATTGCAATAATAAAACGTGCATAGCTGACCTTCAACAGCATGTGCAGACAAGGTAGAAAAATGAATATAATAATTTTGAAGTGAATATCCTGCAAACAAGGACTGATATCTGTTATTTATTGGTTGGATATTGTAGGATGAGCTGTCTTACATACTTTATATATTAGTAAATACGTGGTAGCGCAAACTAGCGCTCAATAATGTTGGAATTGCTCTTTTTTCAGATGTGAGATAAAACTGCTCCATTATGGCCCCTGAATAAAAATGTGTTTTACACCCACGCTCTAAAGCTAGCAAAGGCAAAGAGTTTGCATGTTCTCCCTAAGCATTAAATGGTGTTCTCGACTCCAAAATTATGAGTGACAGCTTTAAATATGGCCTTCACTTTATTCATGCACAGTGATGGACAGACATTCCAGGAAGAACAACAGAACGAATCAGAAGCCGGTGAACATATGGACCTTATGATTTGATCAAATTTAAATGATTTCATATTGTGCAAAATAAATTAATACAAAGAAAATTCCTGGAAAATCACTGAAGTATGTTACAAACTTGAACAGTTTTGTTTTAACTTATTGTAAAAAAAAAAAAATTGTATTAGTATGTTGGATGTTTTGAAATGCATTTGTACACTGAAACTTTAAAAAGGTCAACCATGGCACTAACATTCAGAAAGACGGCCAGACCCACAGATTAAAGAGCGCTGTGCAAAGCAGTAATTATATGATTGCACAATAAAACTGAGATTTATAGTTTGCTCAAATGACTTGAACAGATTACTTCCATTTGGCCAGTCAAAACAGTTTTGATTAAAGGCTAACAAAGCAGGAAAGGTATAAAAATAACTCAGCCACAGCTCTGCTACACTGCATAACTGTGGCTTGGTTTTTCAGTGGCTTCCCAGATATTGCACCAGTGCTGCAAAATGTTCATAAGAACAGCCAGCGTCCCTTAAATGTGACGTGTGACCTTAAGCAGCTGCTAAAGTTCACCTGCCTTTGGTTTACCCACTTAATGTCCATCAAAGAGACTCATGTGAGCTTTTATGGGGTTGAATTAATATAATTTTGGAACAACTTAAAGTGATAAACAGATGTGAGCATATGAGGTGAATTGAGACTAGAGCACAGAAAATATGAGAGTCCAGAGAGCAGATTATACGAGCTGAAAAGTAGATGTCTTCAAAAATTCACATCGGGATTTTAAATATAAGGGAAACTATTTCCTATCAATGCAACAGGAACTCCTTAGCTTAAAGCTGCAGGAGACAATTAATTTTTAATCAGATAAATCCATAGTGTAGGCCTCTTGGATCAATAAATCCAAGGTCATGTGCATGAAAAAAGATGTAAAAGTTTGAAATAGCTGCTCAAGATATTCAATTTCATCCAGATTTGGATCTTTCCGTGTAAGCAATAAGTAAGAAAGTGTTGGAAAGTCACTTTGGCAGAGTTTTTTGGGGAAAACACAAACATTTGCTGTAAGAATGAGGTAAAAACACTTCTATGCATCAGTTTACGGGACTCCACATCCCATAATGCAATGTGCAAAACAGTTCACAGTGGGGATAAAAAAAAAACTATTAAGCAAAGTTAGCAAATTATCTTTAATTTATCCATGAGGCCTACACTATGTCTTTATCTGATTTAAAAAAAAAATGCAGAGTAATACATGTAGTAAGTTTATCTAAATACATGATTGGTGGATGGTTGGGTCGCACTGAATCCTCACAGCAAGAACATTTTCCCATTTCATCCCACAGTGATAGAATATTATAGTAAGCAGTTGATTTTTGTCGCATCAGTTCATCATATTTTTGTAATTTTATATTTGCTGACTGTGTGATTGGGATGCTGTAATTCCACTTCCTGGACCAGCAGGAGAAAAGAGTTTGTTCAGAGCCACTTCTGTGTGGCCCACCTTGGTTATAACCACAATGGTTTATTTCCCAACCACCAAATGCTCCCTGAGCACCACAGCATGAAGGCTGCCTACTACTTATCAGCAGCGATTGGTTATAAATGCAAAGAAATTACTTTCATACATGATAAATGTGATGACAAAGTATAACTTCCACTATAATAGTTTGTGGTTTGTCCATTAAAAAACAATGTAATGCTAATATTTGTCATGATGACACAAAGTTAATTGTAAGTTCACTATTATGTGTCATTGGGAATCAGGGTAGGTATACTTCTCAGAATATAAAGTACTCATGTTACTGGAATTGAGTTGCTTTTATGGCTACTTGTACTTTTTTGAGTATATTTCTAAATCAGTAATTTTACTTGTACTTTAAGTACATCTTAAAAGAAGTAATTTGTTACATTTCTACACCCAACCGTTACTGAGTAAATTATTATTTTTGGTTTTAAAATGATCGACGGACATTGTGAAACTAAAAAAAATGAAAAGACCAGACAACAATCAAATGCATCACATCATAACCGACCAATCAGATTAAACGTAATGCACGGCGCCAAAACAGCATTGAATGCTGGTTATTTTCTCAGTTTTAGAGTTTATATATGTAGCTATATTTGAATTTTTTTCTTTATTTTGAATTGAATTTTTGTACATTCTTTTATATATATTCTTTTATTTTATACAAATGCCTTTTTGGAAAATGAATTAAGTTCCAATTGCGCAAGTTTTGGTCTCTTCCTTTTTAAGTTTATACATGAGATGTTTACTGTATGCAAGGGAACCGTGGCAAGATTTATTACCAAAGATAAACATGGGGGGGTGAAAATAACTAGTAACTTTTACTTTGACTAATATTTAATTGAGCCACTTTTTACATGTACTTAATTATTTCATGTACGACTTGCTTTTATTTGTACTTGAGTACAATTTCAATCACGTAACTAGGATATAACTAGGATATATCAGTACTCTTTACACCTCTGGTACTTCTCATTAATAATGACTGGCTGTTTTCAGAGGCTTAAGAGAGCTAATCACATCTATGGACCACAGGAGGGCTCCATCGAGGGCTCCATCAATCCCCAACCAGCACCAGCATCCATGGAGGATGGATACAGTGTCACAACAGTAATGAGGTTATAGTTCAAAGCTTTCCATCATGCTATTAAACACTGCAAGCAAACATACCAATTTACTGAATCATGAAAAATGTCCAATTTTCAGATTTAGTCAAATGACCTTCACTTTAAAAAAAAAATAAATAAATACCCTGCTCTCCATCTGTGGGCATTTGCACAGCCTATACAGCAGGAACAGCTGGAGCACCAGAGGACTTTTAACTGAGACCAATCCAAGCCATCTGATGGAACAAAACATAATCCACATGCACAGTTTGGGTACACATCACATCCTTTATCTTCAATGAGAACTAGAGCATCATCATCACATACTACTCACACATGTTGAAAGTGACAACACTACATGTGTTTTTGCACAATTAATCGAATTTTAATCGTGATCACGATTACATTAACCTGATTTTCTGCAATATTTACATTTAAAATGTGTGCTCTGCTGCATATCAAATCAGGCACTTTCTCAACCATTAGTCAGCAGCAGCTTTGAGGACGGTAATGTGGTGGATTGATGGGAGCTGTGAGTTGTAATTGTTTCCAGTGAGTTGCATTTCGTGAAAGCATTCTGTAATAGTGCATTTATTCAGTTAACCCATGGCACATTTTAAATTCTCCAATTAATTCTCCATTTTGCACCGCAATCTGTTCATGTAATGTTTTTTTTTTTTTTTTTTTAAGTAGTGCAAAAGAAATACATATTTTTCCCCTAACATGATAAATAATTGTGATTAAAATTGTGCAGCCCTACCTGGTCCCATCTGTACATCTAACAGCGTTATTCCTGTCCTCCACCAGCAGCCACTTTGATTAAAAGCATCATTTATACTACAACTGAGAAGTAAAAAAAAAAATAAAATATATTAAAATTTAAAAAAAACAACAACAACAACAACACAATCTATTTTTAGATTATATTCAGTTCACATCAACAGAACCAGTTGCAAAGAGGCTGCAGCAGCAGCAGCAGCAGCAGCAGTGGTGGAGGCTGCTGGAGTTCCAGCTGTGCACCAGTCTAACCAGTGCCAGTATCTCCACAAAGACCTGCACAGAGGGGCTTCTCTCCACCACCACCATCACACCCACACCTTCCACCTGAAGAAGTGAGACTTTTCACCGTGTGCGTGTATTAAGGCTTCTGCGGCAAACAGAAAGAAAGAGACTCACCTCTGGTAGACATGCCCGGTAGGTAGAAGCTCTTCCTTCTTCAGATGCAGGGTTGGTAGAGCCTGACACTGAGCCTGTAGTACAGTAGTGCTGCTATGCTATCTATATATGCTTCCTATAAGGCTGTCATTGAGCACGATTGCGCACGGCTTTTACTATTTGGTGCTGGACAGGAATGCGCGATGGAGAGAACGACAGGGCGTGTCCTGGAGCAGACGGCGTCCCTCTTTTTATTCCCACATAAGTTTATTTCCTTTGAACAGCAGATCCCACAATGAAAGACCGCCCTAGACCTACCGTAGAAAGTCTACTGGCTGAAGCTGAAGCTGAAGCAGCAGGGCAGGAGGATGATGTGGATGTTTAAAGCCCAGGTTGGTCACATCTGTGTGGGATGACTGCGCCTTTCTAAAGGTGGAAAACTCACATTCAACAAACAGCTTCATTCAGCTGACAAAGAGGGACGAACTACAGCAAAAGCATTAAGAATTATTTATAACGATGACTCAGACAAATATATACTTTAGTTTTAGTGCAAAAAAAAAAAAAAAAAAAAAAGGATGTTTACAGAATGAATAATTAGATTAGGCCAGGGGTTCTTAATCTTTTTTGTCCCATGTACACCCTTTGCATTTTTGTCAAATCATTTTCAATATCAATTCATTTTAATTCAACTTTATTTATATGGCGCAAATTACAACAAAGTAATCTCAAAGCGCTTATAAAAAAATTTTTAAAAAAAAGTAAGTAAGTAAGAAAGAACCCAACAAGATCCACATGAACAAGCATTTAGTGACAGGGGAGAAAAAACTCCTTCTTTTATATAGGATGAAATCTCCAGCAGAACCAAATCATGTGTACCCCCTCCCTCTTCATATCATGACTACCATCTCCATAATTTTATATGCTTTTTTATATGTGGAACAGCAGGCTCTCATAACCCCCTTAAGTGTGTCTCAAACATTGGTTTCCTTTAAGGTCCCATGTCATGCTATTTTTCACCCATCTCCATTTGTTCTAAGAACCCCAAAAACAGAGTATTTGAGGTTCATTTTCCCAAACTCACCTGTTTTCCAGAGTTTTAGCCTCTGAAAAGTCACGTTCTGAGCAACTCTACACAAGCAGGCTGCTTTGCGGCCTACTTATGCATATTCATGAGTGGGCGTGTCTATAGACAGGACACTGACAGATAGCTTCCTGGAGGCGTGTCAAAATTCGTCATCAAAGTGGGAAGCATCATCAAATTGGAGCAAAGTGTTTGGGCTCATCCTGCAGTAAGAAAGGAGCAAATCACCCTCTAACTAACGATTGAGGGAATCAATGAAAAAACACTTAAAGCAATGGACGTGTATGAAGCCCAAATAGCACTTTATGATGTTTAAAGCACAGAAAAGTTGATTTAGCATCCCATGGGCCCTTTAAGCAATCTACAAATTCAAAACAATGTGTGCAAAGTGTAAATTATTTAAAAAGAATATATCATGTAACTTATATGTGATTACTTCAATAGTAAATAAATAGGGTCTCCTTTGTAAAATGTAGCTAATTATTGTTTCCTATTGCCTGAAGTGTGATAAAAATGGCCTCTACAGCATAAAATAATCCTGATAGTAATTTATTGAGCAATATTACTGGTAGTTTGTGGTGCATTTGCTCAAAAAAGCCTAAAAAGGAACTAGGAACATTTCCCAACAGTTTACCCCCCGCAATGTGGTACCCCAGCTTGGGGACCACTGGATTAGGCTATGACAAAAAAAAGCAATTGCAATTTTGTTGGGAGGGAAAAAAGCTGAATATGCTAAATTTAATAAACTTGAATTTGAGTTAATCATTTAGTTATCTGCATACAAGAAAATCACATATGCTATATGGTGTATCATATTTTCAAAGCTGTGATTTTTATTTATTTGTTTATCTATTTTTCTCCTGGGTCAACATTTTGAACCAAACATCACAAGCTACAATAGTTTTAGAGTAAAACACTAAACGCCACATAAACAACGTTAGCTCTGTAATGGTTCTATAGTAACTTCGCCCTTATGATGTTGAATCCCATGTTTTTTATTTTATTTTTTTAAATCCTTATTCATTTTATTTCTATAGAAACTAATACGTAAATGTATCTTCCCTTGTTGTGATATTTGTTTTTTCCGCGTTATTTTCATACTTCAACTTAACTAAAGTCAAATTTTATCATTTAGCTGCTTAATTAACCCAGCAATATACAATACATTACATAAATAAAATGATTCCCAAATGCACATTTTTTTTAAATTATTAAAGAAGCTATTTACGCTCACTAAAAAAAAATAGTTTCAATGTGACACATTTAACCGGACGCATTGTATGATATTTATAATGTAGCATTGTTTTTCATATGTCAGTCAGAAACCTAAAATAGCCTTATTTCTAAATAGGTGAACCAAGTCCACGACACAGTGATGGTTTCTTTAAATGAGTGTCTGGTGCTGCTGCGCCCCCTGCTGGCCGCTCACCGCAGCACATGGTTGTCTGACTGCCACCGTGTCCTCAGCTCTGACGCTGCGTCTGTGGACGGCTTATTTACGGCCCTTTTCTTTTGCCTTGCCTCTCTGAGTTCCGTGGCTGATAAGGTGTTTAAAGGGTTTTTATTGCTCACTTTTATCCTCCCGTTTCAAGGGTCGGTACATGAAACCTCCAATCTGGATCGAGGCGGAAGTAACAGGAAGAAGAAGATAGAGGAATTCTCTCGTTCTTCTCGGGAGAAACTGGTCCAATCTAAGAACAAAATGTTCTCCAAATTCACATCCATCCTACAACATGCTGTGGAGGCGGTGAGTTTTCACCTCAACATGTTTGTGTCTGTCTTTGACTGCTGTCTTTTGTTGTGCAACTAGTAACGTCAGCCTTACAGGATCAGCTGCTAGCTAGCATGCTAGCTACCTAGCATGTGCTAATGTTACCGTTCTGTGTTTGTGTTGGCAGAGTTTGTGTTTGATTAAATGCGGTGAGCCGAGGTTGTTATGCGTTTTGTTCGCTGTGACAATACTAAACACACTATGTCCTCAATGTGACACACCAGCTGTGCTCAGACACAAAGACTTTATTAGCCTCAACATGCTAAGCTATGTAGACTAGCTTTCCTGCTACTTACTCTGTTTTCTAAAGAAACACACGCCACACTATCTGGCAATTTATCAGCATTGTCTGCTGTCCAATCATTCTTTAAAGTTATTTTTATGCTCTATATTTTTGCTCAGTGTCGTTCTCTTTAAAGGCAGTGTTGGCACATCTATGTGTTAGCTGTGCGTTTGTCGGTGTTTTGGTTCAAGTGGTGAGCATTTTAATTAGTGATCCACTACAGTGGGGACAGTAAACAATAGATGAGCTTTCTGCTCACCTAGTTTCCGTTGTGTTAGAATATTTGCACACATCTGGATTTAGATTCCCCTTTCACTACACATTCAGTGTCTACATTTAATGGATACATCTGGACTCGGTTGGATAAGTTGGTAAATATTTATAGTACTAAATAATTATACTTAATTAATGTATGGAGCTAGCATGCCTTCACCTCCTGTCTCTGCACGTCACATACATTAACCAACGTAGAATGTAGTGCAAAAAAGGAATATAGTGCATCCGCGATGATTGGTCATTTCTAAGTTGAAATGGATCACCAGCGAGTGAAGTAACCAGGCGAAGCAGACCACCACAGAAAAGTGTCTGACGCTAGCCTTCAAGCTTAGTTGCTTTATGTCAAAACAATTCAGACCCCAGGCATACACTACGTATCCCTTGTTTATATATATTTTTTCATTATATTTAATAAATGTAAGCCTTTTTCCCCTCCATATTCTGCAGACACGTGAACATAATTACAGGTGTAGTCATGCTGTTTGAGAACAGCTGTTTTCTTTTGTCTCTAGAAAGTGAACTTCATAGCGGTCTTACGTAAAACAATGTTGTCTTGTCTTCTTAAGTTCTTACAGTAGGCTACGTATTTTAAAATGCCAATAAAATTTAGATTTTTTTTTTGGCCATCGCTATTCATACGGAAACATATGAATAATCAATCATTCTATTCATACGGAGCGCTCCTCATTGGCCAGTTTAGGTGACGTGATAGGTGCACCACGTGACTTAAATTTCCGTCATATTTATTTTTTAGCTACCCGCTAACACTTTTATTTTAGCCCCAACCCTGTCTTTAACCCTAACCCAGGAAATACCCTAATTTGTTTAATTTTGTGTACACAGTATATATTTTAAAGGTAGAATTTGCTGTGTTAAATATGTTAAAATGAAAAAAATATATATAACAAAAGTGGGATTCGAACCCACGTTAGCGGAAGGAAGGATCCTTGAGTGCGGTGCCTTAGACCACTCGGCACGTTACGCTTATGTAGAAAAGGTCCAGAAAACACACCCATAGTACTGGAGGCTTTTGATATGTTTTCGTATGATCAATAAGTTATGAAACTCATCCCCGTCACAGAAACATTATGCTCTGAATAATATGTACATGTTTAACATTAGAAACACGCTGAATGCTTATGTTTTGATGTTTCTCTCCTTCAGCTGGCCCCATCACTGCCCTTACAGGAGGACTTTGTCTATCACTGGAAGGCCATTACTCATTATTACATTGAGACTTCTGGTAAGGAATACATAAAATAACATGTTTTTTCAATGTTTGAAGAAAAAGTTTTTTTCAGCCTTTTATTATCTTTACTTGTGTACTGTTGGCTACTGGCCAAATAATAGGAGTACCCAGTGGCTACATTTTTATATTCTATTTATTGGTATTCTTCAACTGTCCATTAGATCATGTGTTTTTTAATGGTATTTGAACACATTCCTGGATGAATCTGTATTGCGTAGACTAGAGAATAGTAATGATTAGTTAAATTGGAGGAATTAGGATGCATTCCTTGAATGTCGTGGCAGATGTGTGGGTAACGGGAATTCCCAGACAATGAATTCTTGCTGTTTGCTCTTCTGTTTTGGGAATTCAGGACATTTTCTGTCAGCAGGCTTGTCTTAACCCATTCCTATGTCTGGTTCAACATTTACCTCAGCTTTATGCTTTTTATTGATCTATTTCTGACGTTTTGGTCGTTTCAGGTTTTGATTATCACTGCTTTATTTTAAAGATCTGTGCCGCAATTTATTATTGATAGATGAAGAAAATGTCTGTATTCTAATACTTGTAATAATTTGTCCTATTAATGTTAGAAATTAAAATGAGGAATGTTTCTGTGTATTCCTTGAGATATGTTCCAGTTCCTCTAAGGCAGGGGTGTCAAATTAATTTTAGTTTGGGGGTCAAATATGGATTAGTTTGAACTTAAGTGGACCACAGATTTTAGGCGGTAAAATAAGTAATTTTAGTGTTATTGTGCCCTAGTTTGCACTTCGACTTTAAATTTCCTTGGTTTTAAGACCAATTTCTCTATAATTTGGGGACATTTTGTGAAATAATTTGAGGTAAATTGCAGGATTTCGGATTTTTTTAAATTTCTTTCAACAATTTGTGAATAAAAATCATATAAGAACAGGAGAAACAGAGATCTGCAAAATATTTTGGTGTTTCATCTACAATTGAATTAGTTGGTAATTTACACAATGATTCATGTTTATTTTGTGATTTTTAATTCAAAATGGTTTTTTTTATTTTAATTTCTTACTTTAAAGTGCAGTTTTTAATTGTTGAGATTTCTCAGGAAATGTTTTTTTAAACAGAGTAGGAGCTGGTTTTAGTGAGTTTGCAGATTGTTGTCTTATCAGCCTGGTTTAGCCTTCAGGTAGTTGAAATGCAGTGTGAGTGTGTAGCTGAGAACATTCCAGCAGTTTGCCAACGCCCCCAATGAAAATAACATATTTGAAACCTTTCAAGAATCTTCATTTTGACAAAGCAACGTTGCATCACAGCATTTCACAGACCTAGGCTGGGCAATATGGCCTTTTTTTTTAATATCTTGATATTTTCAAGCTCTATCACTATATACAATATATATCTTGATATTTTGCCCTTGCCTTGAGATGATGCTTTGATGCATACAATTGAACCAGAATGGCAAAACTCAATATATATAGATGTTTTCTCTGTGATGTAATTGGGGTTTCCACTAACTATTATAGCATAGCATAGCTATTTTTAATTGTTATAATTAACTAGCAATCAATTATTTATTTATTATTACTGACAACTGTGAATTTATCAGATGCATAATATATAAACAGTTGCCACTACTAGCACTCGCATGCACAGACACACACACTGTAATGATTGCCTTCTGAGGACTGTCCCTTCAAGGGAGCCATGGTAACGTGAGGTCAGAGTTGAGTCAGACCTTCCTTCTTCCTGATTTGTATTGAGCGCATGTACGAAGTTTAATGTTACTTTTCTGTTACCGTCCCGTCTGAAACGACATAGAAGCAGGGTTTGAGCTTCCTCTGGATATATTAAACACGCAGTGTGACGGTAACAAGTTGTTTTGAGTCCTGTTTACAACGTTATTGACCTGCAGAGGCCTCTGGATCTCTGCCACACACACACAAACACACACACACACACTCACTCACTCACTCACTCACTCACTCACTCACTCACTCACTCACTCACTCACTTTTCCTGAGCATTATGCCTGTCATAGACTTTCTTATTATGGGGACCATGTCCTTAGCAATATGGTAGGCTACTGCCTTGGTAATCTAGTCCCACTTTCATGAGACACAGCACGAATCATTGTAGCTTTCAGTGTGGTTTGTTTCAGCTACGATCACAGGGATGAGGGAGAGAGAGGCGGAACGGGGTTAAGAGGGACAGATAAAGGGGAAAAAGGCTTACCGGTGGTTCTACGGAAGAATCTTTTAATGTTACATGAATTATATCGATATTATGATATAGTCCTATGCTATATCTCCTAGATAAATATATCGATATTTATTAAAAATTCGATATATTGCCCAGCCTTACAGCAGATATCATTGAACATTATTCTTTTGTGTCCAAACATTGTTTATTTGTAGATGACAAAGCCCCCGTCACAGACACCAACATCCCGTCCCACTTGGAGCAGATGCTGGACATCCTGACCCAGGAGGAGGGTGAGCGGGAGTCTGGTGAAACTGGACCCTGTATGGAGTATCTCCTACATCATAAGATCCTGGAGACTCTCTACACGTTGGGCAAAGCAGACGTAAGAGAGTATTTTTAGATTGTGCGGACTTGGCAAAATGACTCACTGAAGCAAACAAGGCATCTGTAATTGTGTAGGAAGCATATATTTAAATATATTGTTTATGTTCTTTCTTTAGTGTCCTCCAGGAATGAGGCAGCAGGTGCTCACCTTTTACACTAAGCTGCTAGCACACATTCGACAGCCGCTTTTGCCCCACATTAACGTTCACAGGCCTGTACAGGTGAGTTTACATGTGTTTAGAAGTGTCTTGTACCTAGTCCAGTCTGTTGACTGACAGGTTGTGTAACGCCTGTCCCCCTGTGACTGACAGAAACTGATCCGTCTGTGTGGGGAGGTGCTGGCTGCTCCCACTGAAAACGAAGAGATCCAGTTCCTCTGCATAGTCTGTGCCAAGCTGAAGCAGGATCCCTACCTTGTAAACTTCTTCCTGGAGGTGAATAGCTGTGATTTCTCCTGCAGGGTCAGACATTATTAGATTCTTCTTCTAAACCTTTGACCAGATATTTCTTGATGGGTTTTACAGAACAAGTCAAAACGAGCTGAGATAAGGAGCCCAGTGGTGACTGCAGGAGCAAAGGAGAGCGTGGTAGCTCCAGACACGGGTCAGACTCCCACTGAGCAGCCCAGTGCTGCTGCTGCTTCTGCCTCCAGTCCACCCAGTAACAACAACAACACCAACAACTACAATCTGGTCTCATCCTTGCTCAACCTCACAAAAAGTCCTGTAAGTAACCACCAGGGAGGTCCTGTTTTAAGTAGGGATGCACCAAAATGAAAATTCTTGGCCAAAACTGAAAATGAGAAAAGCAAGGTCGAAAACTGAAACTGCATTTATGACTCTGAGTGTGTACTAACATCACTAAAATTGAAACAGTGCAATTGGATAAATTAATATTAATGCTTCAATAAATAAATAAATAAAGAATGACAAAATATCTATTCAGCACCGACATTCCAACAATGCACAATATGAAATAAAAAATAAAACTTTGAACTTGTCCTCACTCATACATTAAATAATAATTTACAGGCCTATTACTGACTGAGCTACTGAAAGAATCAAAATAAACATGTTTTCTCATTAAAAAACAAAGTGAAGTTCTTGATGAAAATTGGCTTCTTAGCTTTTTTTACTATCCAAACGTCTGAGAGAAGCACACGCTCTGTGTGCTTTGATTGCGGCATGCATCATTTCTTGTGCGCGCTGGTTTAATTTGAACTCCATCCAAGTAATGATCTTTATAACGGGGACCAAGTACAGTTGTGATGATGCTTTACTGCTCAGATGTATTGAAATACAGATGCTCCTTGAGTTCGTGGACAAGTTGACCAGTTTCAAGACAAGTGCGCGTTAGGGATGTCCCGATACAACTTTTTCACTTCCGATATGATAACGATATTGCAGCCTTGTGTATCGGCATATACCGATATTGATCCGATACGTTATCAGCACGAATCATACATACTTTTATTGCTTATTTTGTAGTGTGGAATGTTAGAAAAGGCTTGATCATGTGATGTTACTCAAACAGAGAACAACAGTCAGCAACACTAGGTTACTTTGTTGGAGTGTGAACCACAGTCACCTATGGATAAAAGTGTTGGAGCGGAAAATTTTATCGGAGCGCTTATAACGGTGATTTTAGATGCAGTCCAATAAAATGTGATCTTCGTTTTCTGGCTGATATCAGACCGATATCAATATCGGATCGGGACACCTCTGGTGAGCGTTGATCGCGAAGTTTTGCTCGCGTCTTTACAACATCTTGTTTTGGTGACCAGGGTTTTGACCGAAAATGCACTTTTGGGCTAAAAATGTTCGGTGGCCAGAATTTCGGTGCATCCCTATTTTTAAGTGGTGATGATAATCCAAAGGTTTGTGTTCCTCTCCCTAGGATGGGAGGATAGTGGTGAAGGCATGCGAGGGCCTGATGCTGCTGGTCAGTTTACCAGAGCCGTCTGCTGCCAAGTGTTTAACTGAGAACACGGAGCTCTGTCAGCTGCTCACTGACAGGCTGGTGTCGTTCTACCAAGCTCTGCCTCAGTCCATGGACCCTCTGGACATCGAGACAGTGGAATCAGTCAACTGGGGGTAAACACAGAAATATGTCTCACACAGAAAGTGTTTGAAATGCTTAAAGAGTAACTAAAACCCTGGTTTCTGCTGAGCTGCCACTAGGGTGCGAATTCAAAAAAATGCCTTGATTATGGGCTGGGCTCAGTAAGACACGCCCAGTCAGGGAGCTGAGCTCTACTTAACTCCTACAATCACAAGCACACACAATCCTGACATGAAGCGCACACACACAGCCCTACAGACACTATAGCATTCACGCACACACAGCCCTACAGACACTATAGCATTCACGCACACACAGCCCTACAGACACTATAGCATTCACGCACACACAGCCCTACAGACACTATAGCATTCACGCACACACAGCCCTGCAGACACTATAGCATTCACGCACACACAGCCCTACAGACACTATAGCGTTCACACACACACAGCCCTACAGACACTATAGAATTCATGCACACACAGCCCTACAGACACTATAGCATTCACGCACACACAGCCCTACAGACACTATAGCATTCACGCACACACAGCCCTACAGACACTATAGCATTCACGCACACACAGCCCTACAGACACTACAGCATTCACGCACACACAGCCCTACAGACACTACAGCATTCACGCACACACAGCCCTACAGACACTATAGCATTCACGCACACACAGCCCTACAGACACTACAGCATTCACGCACACACAGCCCTACAGACACTATAGCATTCACGCACACACAGCCCTACAGACACTACAGCATTCACGCGCACACAGCCCTACAGACACTATAGCATTCACGCACACACAGCCCTACAGACACTATAGCTTTCACGCACACACAGCCCTACAGACACTATAGCATTCACGCACACACAGCCCTACAGACACTATAGCATTCACGCACACACAGCCCTACAGACACTATAGCATTCACGCACACACAGCCCTACAGACACTATAGCATTCACGCACACACAGCCCTACAGACACTATAGCATTCATGCACACACAGCCCTACAGACACTATAGAATTCACGCACACACAGCCCTACAGACACTATAGCATTCACACGCACACAGCCCTACAGACACTATAGCATTCACGCGCACACACAGCCCTACAGACACTATAGCATTCACGCACACACAGCCCTACAGACACTATAGCATTCACACGCACACACAGCCCTACAGACACTATAGCGTTCACGCGCACACAGCCCTACAGACACTATAGCGTTCACACACACACAGCCCTACAGACACTATAGCATTCACGCACACACAGCCCTACAGACACTATAGCATTCACGCACACACAGCCCTACAGACACTATAGCGTTCACACACACACAGCCCTACAGACACTATAGCGTTCACGCACACACAGCCCTACAGACACTATAGCATTCACACGCACACAGCCCTACAGACACTATAGCGTTCACGCACACACAGCCCTACAGACACTATAGCATTCACGCACACACAGCCCTACAGACACTATAGCGTTCACACACACACAGCCCTACAGACACTATAGCGTTCACGCACACACAGCCCTACAGACACTATAGCATTCACACGCACACAGCCCTACAGACACTATAGCGTTCACGCACACACAGCCCTACAGACACTATAGCATTCATGATGTGTCTGTAGATACACACGTGGCTTGATGAACCCAGAATCTGCTCTTCATAGAAACAGAGTCACAAACATCACTGCTGCAGAAAGGAGGTCCTCATTGGAGCTGTCAGTCAAAGCTCACTGAGGGCTGTGATAGGAGGAAAACTAGTCCCTCCTCTCAGCTTTTATATGAAGGGCGGGGCCAACAATGACAGTTGATGATGCACAATGGTACAAATCAGAGCCGTATAAAGAGACAATTGCGTCAACGGAAGTCCAAAATCCTTCACCGTCACGTGATTCATGTAAGACTGAATTCGTAACCCGGAAGAAAATGGCGACCTATTCAAATCAATTGACATCACTGGAATTTTCGGTAATTTGGCGTCAATAACTGCATTATCAACAATATTTTCAACATTATTGGCCTATTTTTAACTTCTGTGTGCTTTCAATCTCACTTAGGGTTTCTAACTTCCCTTTCCTTCTGCCATGATCATAATTAGTTGAGTTTTTACATGATATTTACAGTTAGGAGAAACTCAAAGCTTAAAAAATTAAATCCACTTGCTGTTTAGAAATCTCAAATATGCAGTTTAAATTCATAGCAATATCACAAATAATAGCTTTCCTCCCTTTTAGTTTACATTAAATTTATCATCCTAGCTCGTACTCCTCCAAAAATCCATTCCTAATTTTTCACTCTTCACTGTACAATCATATGTCCTAAAGTAATATTTAATTCATTAATTTAATTTAAAAGTATTTCATTTATTTATTTCATTTTTATTTCAAACTTATTTTGTCTAATTCCACATCGTTGGATAAAATGTCATTAATATAATTGAACCTTGAGGTTAACGCTGTGTTACTTATCCAGTAACGTGAGCATATCCTTACCTGTTATCTGCTATTTATCCCTTAATCTACTAGTTTATTGGGGGATAATCCACTGACATGCTTTAATGCACACGTTAATGAGTTTATATATGTTGATAATAATAATATCAATATGATTATTTAAACATGTTACCGTTCAAAAATGCATCACAAACTCTCTCTCTGCTGTGGCTTCAAAAGGCTTCATCATCAGTTAATCGCTCACTTTCGGGGAACGAATGTGAGTCAGCATGAACCGACATTGCTGTGAAAAAACTGAACCATTGGAGTGAACGGAGTTGACGTAACTCTCTCTCTATACGGCTCTGGTCCAAATGACACCTTGTATTCTGTCTCAGCCAATAGCAAAATTCAATAGTAATAGTTGGTGTTCAACCCTGAGAGGACAGTCACTCTGACATTTTACAACTAAATACGCTAAATTAAAATATTTTTACTAAAATGTTAAAAGTTGGACGAGGATCAATCACCAGCACTATTTAATACCCAAATACATATGTATTCAGCAGAAATAAATGGGTTTGGGGTTCAGTTGCTTTTTAATTTAGTAAAAAAGACTTAATTTTTTCTTTCTCTTCTTGAAGTCTAGACGTGTATAACCTGAAAGAGGATGCTGCTGTGTTCACGGGGAAGAGGGCTCTTATCTCCTTCCTGTCATGGTTGGATTACTGCGACCAGCTCATCAAAGAGGCTCACAAGGTTTTACTGCTGACTCACTGCTTTATTCTACTTCCACCTCTCACCAGTGATAGGGCAAATTAGTTTAAAAAAGTAATTTGTTATAGTTACTACTAGTTACTTTCTCTAAAAAGTAACTGAGTTAGTAACTGAGTTACAGCTTTGTAAATGTATCTAATTACTAGGTAAAGTAATTTTTGCGTTATTTTTTTTGAAAAACCTTCAAACAGGAAAAAGAATTCACATTTTTATAGGGTTTCAAGGGCCAGCAGTATAAAGTAGAACAGCATAGATGTTTATTTTATTTATTTTATTGGAAATAAAACTACAGTGCATCAGTTTAAACAAAAAGTGCTTTTAATTCAACGTAGTGCAAAATGAAAAAAAGGTGATTCAATTTTTTTACCAAAACAAAATTGAGCAGTTTGTTAACAATTAGTGCTTTTTAAATACAATGAATACAATAACTTCAACTTATGTTGATTTGTGTCAGAGAGAGAAATTAAAGCTCTGAATGAGTCCACAGTTGCTAATGGTAGCATGTTTTCACTCGTATACCTGCCTATTAGAGCATTCAGTTCAGTCTGTGGGGAAGAAAAATCCAGCCTTTGCTGCTTTAACGCAGTGGCTCCATCTCCATGTCCTTCCCTGATGTCACCTGACCTGCTCCGAGCAGCACTGGCAGCCTTAATAGCGTTATTTGTTTTGGTCACTAGCTTAGCAGCAGCGTGCACCGCTAAGACATGTTTCATTAGATTAGAATAACTTACGTATGAAGTGGACTCTTTTTTCCTTTTACAACCAACAGGTTGAAGTAGTGATTGTACTTTCACGCTGTAAACGCCAGTTTTAAAACAACAGACTGCTCCAGGCTCCACATTGTCACATCTAGTCCTCTCTGTTCTCTGTCTCGTGTGAAACACTGAGCTAGGTAGCAACGCCCACTTACCTGAACTCTGGCACAGATTGGCTTACCATGAAATTTGACTCCACCTTTAGCCAATCATTATTATGTGTGTGTCTGTGTAAGCCCCTCCCCTCACCTTACTTGCAGCTTCTGTCTCATCTTGGCTGAGTGAGCCGTTGGGTCAGATAACAGCTTATCAGTGCATAAAAATAACGTGCCACATTTCATTGTCGCTAACGGTAACGCCGTTGTAACGGACAAAATAGTAATTAATCAGATTACCCACTACTGAAAAATGATAATGCCGTTAGTAACGCCATTATTCCCAACACTGAACTTCCTTCTTGTTTTTTCCAGTCAGCAGCTGTTGTGATGGCCAAAGCTGTGAGGGAACGATTCTTTGTGGCTGTGATGGAGCCACAGCTCATGCAGACGTACGTACCAGCGTCAGACTGACCATGTGGCACGTCTGTGTGAGACTAATACACACAGGTGTTTGTGTGCCACAGGTCAGAGGTGGGCATCCTCACCTCCACAGCACTGCTCAACAGAATCATCAGGCAGGTGACGTCTGAGGCTCTGCTGCTGCAGATGGTTTACTTCCTGTTGGGGGAGGAGAGGGACGCAGAGACTGCAGCTACCATCACTAACGACCCGCTACGACACAGACTGATCGAGCACTGTGATCACCTGTCAGATGAGGTGAACGTGATATCAGTAGGATTAGAATATAGTCTAAGGAGAGCATAAGTGTGCATCTCAGGGTGAGCACGTCATCTGCAGCAGCTCGTTTATTGAACACTGATGAATCTCAGATCTGACTGTCCAACTATTTTTATTCTATGTACAACGTAAAGGCACAGGTTGATCAAACAATCTTAAATATCAAGTGAAACAAGCTGTCATCTATGCAGAGGGTGATTCAGACACATTTATAAATGATGCTCTGCTTTAGGTCACCTCAGCTCCATCATTATTGAACATTTTACATTTAAGACATTGTAATATATAGGAAGCCAGTAGTTTTTTTCACTGCAAACATCATTTCTGTCTCCTCAGTAATAAAGCAGGATACGCTGGAGGATCACAGACACTGTCAAAGTCCACGTTGCATTATTTCCCTCAAACCTGCAGCGCTACACACTCGTGCAGGCTTTAGAGCTCACAGTATGTTTTTATTATTTAACTTTATTATTTTTATTTTGTAATATGGAGCTAACTGGTGACTGGGTTGTACAAAAAAAGGCACGACAATAGATAAAAAGATTAAATGAAAACCAAAGGTAGGTAGCACGCTCCAATTTTATATACAGGTATTGTTCAGTTTCTTTGTGGTAATCTTATTTTTTTCCACTATTCATTATTCACTTTATTCTTTTGAAGCCTTAGTGTAAAACATTATTTTCTCCATGCTGTGGATAGTTTATGATGTTTATGTAGAGTCTTAAAGTTGCTCACAGTATAGATGACGGATGATGACGGATGATGCGCTCATCATTTTTGAATGTAGGAAATTCCGACAGTATCTTGATAAAAGAAATGTGTCGTTGATATGAGAGAGAAAGAAAAAGACAGGTTGTTAAAGTGGGCGTTTATCATTTTCACGGATTTCATTGACATTTACAAGTGTTAAGGAAACGCGTTGGGTCTATTTACATACAGTGGGCGTGTCAATTACATTTTCATTTCAACTGCTACTTCTAACAATATGTTATCTCATAATGCTTGTCACAAAATATAAAAATGTCAAGAAAAAAAACCCAACAATTCCACATCAATAAACATCAGCGATGTCTGGATGGGAGAATACACGTCAAAGATCAGTCCATTAAAAAGCAGCAAACAGGAGAATAGGGCCTAATGTGAACAGCACAAATCAATGTTTACATTTTGTTTTTCAAATCCGACCCAGGTCACTTTAATACATGTTCCTAAATCTGATGCATATCTGATTTTTTGCAATGCAACTGCTGTCTAAACCACCAGGTTGCATTTATCTGACCTTTACATCATTAAATGTCACCATTCTTCGTTCCATGAAAAACATATCAATCTTTTATTTAACATGAATGGACTGTTATGGAGCTGAAACACAGCCTGCGTGGTCACATGAGCTCAGGACCTCTTTAGTGCTTGTGGGTCACAGATCATAATCTAAACTGATAGAAGTAATATTTAATGTAATGTGAACAAGCACTCAGAAAAATCCGATTTCTCCAAATAAAAAATCCAAATCGTGTATGAAGACCTGAGGGGTATTCCATAAAGTGGGTTATGTTCAAACTCTGAGTATGTTTGGACTCAAATGAGGGAAACTCTGAGTATCTCATTCCTAAACGCGAGGTATGTTCTTCTCTGAGTATGTTACCATGGCAACATTGTCCGTGAACTAAACTGGTCACTGGCAGGTTTTATCAAAGAAACCCTGGGTTTCTACCTGGCTCCGCCCACCTTAACACCGTTTCTGAAGACTTTAATGAACCTTAACACTCTTCTCTGAAACATATTAGTAACATCACACACCACAGATGTGTTCACATCATTACTAATGTTGTGTTGCTTTATGTTATTTTTTTTTTTTTTTGTGATAACGGTAATTTTCTTCATAACATTGTGGATACAGATCATTTAGTTAAAGACACTGAGAGGTTGATCTGCATTAAAACATCTACTGACGTCTGTAGTAAAGTTCTCTGAATACAAACCTGTGGATAATATAAAGGAGGAGATGATAATTTAAATGAATCCACTTTTAAGGCTCGATTGTTGTTTCATATTTTTATAAAGTTAAATCTGTAGATCACGTCTCTTTGATGGTATGATGGCGCAGTGAATTGTGACGCTGGTCTTGAAATTGATGGGTCGCGGGTTCGCGTTCCGCTTGTGTTTTTTTAATGATATTTTTTAGGAGGTCGAGATGACTCTGGTGACAATATTACATTAAAAATCAATATAAATGATGTGATATCAAGCGTCAGTCACTGTCTTTATATCCAGTGTAACAGGAGGGCTCTCTATGTAGCATCCTATGCTGCTGACACGTCTCCTCAAACACATTTTATTCATATTATTCAATGCTCGTCACGTCACTGAAGCAATAAAGTGATGAAGTGACCAAAAAGTGTGACTAATTACGGGTGATTTAAGCCACTATAATCACTGAAGACTGAACGCACCTTTAGAACAGGCTCATATTCCTTAAACACCAGCTTATTTCACCCATTAGGGTGAATAAATCACTCTCTTCCATTTGGTTGTCACGGCAGCTCGAGTAAATCTCTGATCCATTGATGATGGCTTTTTATCGTGCGCATGCACGTAAGTAACCCAAGGTTTATATACTCAGGGTTGATTGACCCACTTCATACCAGCTGTAATGGAATCAGATACCCAGTTTCCCATCGCAGACCCTGAGTTTATGGATAAACTCAGAGTTTGTTAATCCTCCTTTATGGAATACCCCTCTGCTGTGTGAACGTAGCCTTTGTTGTACTTTGTTTGTGTCCATCATCTAACACCCCCCTCCTCCTTCCTCACTTGCAGATCAGCATCATGACTCTGAGGCTGTTTGAGCAGCTGATCCAGAAACCTGAGCAGCACATCCTCCACAGCCTGGTGCTGCGTAGCCTGGAGGAGAGGAACTACCAGGAGAACAAACCACAGGAGGAGCGAGAACCCCTGGAAAACGGCCAGCCTCATGATGCTGTGTAAGGCTCCGCCCCCTAACTTCTGACCTTGGACTTCAACCAGGACCTCCTGCACAAATGCACATGAAATAAAGAATCTGCATCACATACTGTACCTGTGTTTCTCAGACATGTTGTAAAGTCTTGTGTATTTATGAACTTTGAGCTGATTCATAAGAATGAAATATCACCTAAGAAACAAAATGTATTTTCTTTACTTTGTAAAATATCTTAAAAACATAATTATACCTAATATTTAGAAAACTGTTGGTCTGCCAAGCTACAATAAATACATCAAAGCTGCCACAATTAATCAAAACATCATAAATGCTGAACATTTTAATCTCTTTAACATTATTTGAAATAAACCAATGAAGTGATTTTTTCCTGCCTCTATCGGGGTTACACGGGAACATTAACAGACCAGCGTTCTCTCTACAGAGACCTTGAGGAGGATCCGATGTTCGGTGATGACCTTTCTCCAGACAGCAGGTTGTCAGGCTCTGATTGGCTGAGCTCCTCTCCTCCACAGAGCCCTGATCACATGAGGCCTGACGGGAAGACGGAGGTGCACAAGATAGTGAACAGGTGATGATGAGGATCCCACGCTGCTAACGCTGCTAATGCTAAAAGGTTGTTTCTTGTCTCCTGCAGCTTTCTGTGTTTAGTGCCTGATGAGGCCAAGTCGTCCTATCACGTGGAAGGAACCGGATACGACACCTACCTCAGAGACGCTCACAGACAGGTGAGAACAGCTCTCTGATGACACTGTACTATGTAAACAGTGATGCTAGTGTTTGAATCAGAGCTGTGGCCATTTTTCTACAATCAGTGATTTTACCAACATCAGTTTTTATCCCCCGCCACGAAGTGGAAGAGGGTTATAGGTTTGAGCTCCGTCCAGTTAATGGGGACAGCTTTAACTGTTTCAAATAGGATAATTCAGTGTGTGGCTTCAGGGTATCAATACCTTGATGGAGTTTGAAAATGAGAAGCGCACAATTATTGTTTTCCCCCCCAGGGGCCCCAAAAGAAGAAAAAATGAAAGTCGATTTGTCATTTATTTGCAAGTCAAATATTGTTACAGTTGGTGGTATCGAATCTTTGACACACATCATTTTATGAATGGGGCCCATTACCCCGCATGTGTCACCGGGCACCAGGGGGACCCCGGGTGCCCTGGCCACTCCTTTTTTTGGTAATTTCAAATAAAGTTGTTTTCTTATTTAGTTGTGAGTCAAATATTGCGACAGTTGGTGGTATCGAATCTTTGACACATATCATTATATGAATGGGGCCCATTACTCCGTATGTGCCATGGGGGCCCCCAGGGGCCCCATTTTTTTAAATGACTGCTCTTAATGCTTGTTGAATCGAGCTCTAATTTCACATTGATATTTTATAAGTGGATGTCAACACCCTCTAGGAGATCATTTTAACACCCTTTACCGGTAATTTCTAAATGTATCCGAACACAATCATGTGAAATATCTTTTCAAAGGCAATTCAACGTAGATTAAGATTTTACGTCGCACAATTTAATTTGATTTACTCGGTGGAACAGAGTCATTTCACTGAATTCTCGGGAACGTGGTTCGTGCTATTCCGCGCGGGCCATGGGCTGTAGTTCATCAGAAGTTGTTTTTACTCTGTTTGAGGTATTTTCAAAGGGGAGGGCTTTTCTCAGAAAGGTAGTTAGTAATTTTATATTCTGATGTGATAATATTTTCTTAAGTATACATGTTTAGGACATTTAGGAAAAGCTTGTGAGTTCTAATGAGAACCAATCTGGTGGGGGATGTTGTTGATGTTTGATTCTTGTGATGAAAGATGAGCTGAAACCTTTTTCTCTTTTATTCTTCTTACAGTTCAGGGACTACTGTGGTGTGTGTCAGAGGTGGGACTGGAGAGGACACCCAAAACCTCTGGAAAAGTGTGACTTAGAGCTCCCGTTCTATGAGGGCCACTTCCTGAAGGTCCTCTTTGACAGGATGGGACGCATCCTGGACCAGGTGCATGGTTTTACTATTTTAGCGTAGAATTAAATATGATCGATTAGCTTTATTCTGATGCACAGAAAACACACACACACACCTTTTTTAACACATACGGTTACTTTATAGTCACTAAAGTTTGTTTCATGGTGCTGAGTCATAATTATTGATTGGTAGTGCTAATAAAGTACAAATAATGAAACAATATAGAAAGCATGTATTTAAATTTGCACAAGAGAGCAAGGTTATTAACCAGTCAACTGTTGCCTGGCAACAGCCTTGTCTCCCTTCCAGTGTTGGCGAGCTAAATAACCAATAATCTATTGTAGTTCAATACTGTTGAACATTAAAACATGCTTTAGAACTGTTGTATAAAAGCAATATCACACGAGAGGTAGTGCTGAATGTCAGCACTACCTCTCGTGTTATTATATATCATATAATGTGTGTGTGTACACATAGACAAGGAGTGTGAGAAAATCACAATTCTTCTATTTATTATTATTGTTGTTGTGTTTAAAATGTAATAGTTCAAAATGATGTGAACATTGTATAGTTTTAGTGAAATAACAGCTGTTTGACTCAACCATGTGTGTGTGGTAGCAGAAAGCTGATCATGGTTATAGATGAAATCAAACAGTGTTTGAACGTGGTTGTGTCTGTGTGTCTGCAGCCATACGACGTCAACCTTCAGGTGACGGCCGTGCTTTCCAAGCTGTCCTTGTTACCCCACCCTCACCTGAATGAATACCTGCTGGACCCTTACATCAACCTGGCCCCAGGCTGCAGGTCTCTGTTCTCAGTCATTGTCAGGGTAAGAATCCACACCGTGGACGTCTGACGCCCTACCTGAGGAATTAAATATTCACTATATATTAAGGGTGTAAGAAATTATTGATTTGGCGATATATCGCAATATTTCACTGTGTGATTATCATATCGATCCAAATTTGATTTTTTTTATCTTGTTTTTTCACCAAAAAAAAAACTTGTTCTAACAAACTGTATGTATAGCACATAAACAGTGAACGCACCATCAATGCATTTATGCTTGGGAGTTGATTACACTTTATTTTCATAAAACATACAGGACATTTTTATAGGATTTAAGAACTTTACAGAACCAGAATCTGTTGTAGAAGTAAAAGTTAAACCTTTTAGAAAAATGTAATTTGACAGTTTGATAAACACTTGTTAGTTAGCATTTACTTGTTCTCACAAGTTTACAAGTACAAAATGGTATGAAATACAAGTTAAAGGAGAAATTTTTAATTATTTATATCGTTTATATATATTGTATTGTTTAGTATCAGGATATATTGTATTGTTAGATTCATTGCAATGCACACCCCTAGTATGTATATCCATATTACCTTTCAATACGACACCCAATTCCAATATCTAAATATTTGAATTTGACCTTTTTTTTTTTCTCAGTGATTCTTCTTTTTCACTTTTAGTGTTTAAGGAGGAAATGACACGTAAATGAAAATGATTGGTGACAAAATGCCATTTTCTGATGCCTTTAACATAACATTTGTTGTGTTATGAACAGAAAAGAATATGTTTAGTAGAGCTACACACGTGTGTGATTGAGTTGTTGTAGTGTTGCTGTAGCTGCAGCTCTGTGTGTTCCAGGTAGTTGGTGATCTAATGCTGAGAATCCACCGCATCCCAGACTTCACCCCCAAACTGCTGCTGGTGAGGAAAAGGTTACTGGGCCTGGAGCCTGAAGGCATCACGTACGTATCTATGACGTCTGTTCTCTGCTGTGTCAGCGCTTTCTCACACCTCTGTGACCTCCGTGTGACCTCTGCAGCATCGATCACATGACTCTGCTGGAGGGGGTGATCGTGCTGGAGGAGTTCTGCAAAGAGCTGGCGGCCATCGCCTTCGTCAAGTACCACGCAGCTGCCTCGTCCTCGCCCTGATGCTGGTGCTGGTGCTGGTGCTTCCAGGCCCTCAGCCTCCCACTCACTGCTCCTCTCATACAGACACCATGGAGGATGGATTAGCTCCGCCTCCGTTTGAACCTGAAGCCTTTGGGTTTGTGTGAGAGCTCAGAGCACACACACACACACACACACACACACACACTGCCTGGCCAGCAGACGACTGAAAACAGGAGGCAGAGATGATCCTCTGCCATTTCTCCCACTGCCTCCATCACCTCCACCTCCAGTCTGAGTCTCACAGGATTCTCACTCTGTAATTATGACCTGAAGACCTTTGTCTTTATTTTGTGTCCATGTGTAAATGCCATCGCCTTAGTGTGGATCACGGGGATTATTTCTGTGATGAACAGCTCCCCCTGTGGTTACATAACGACCTGCAGTATCAGAACTACTACTGCACTCTTAAACGCCAAGTCATGTTATTTATTATGTTTGCTTTCACGTTGCCTTTTTTTTTTTTAAGATCAGTCACGGCTGATGCTTTTTACCTTCCTTTGGTTCACTTCCTCCTCGTTGCTCGAAGCGTTGAGGCTTGTGTGAGATCCACCCAAAGACGTCCCTGCCTTTTGTTTTTTTTGCACATGTTGATAATTGTTGTTGTTGCAGTCGTTACACATCCAGTTGTTTTACAGGTGGCAGAAAAGCACGAGTGATTGTCATTGTGTTACATATTATGCAGTGTTGCGTCTCACTTATTCTCAGATGGACAAATGGAAACTTTCTTTTTTTTTTTTTCTTTCCACAAGTGGAAAGAAGCTGAAAATGTTTCTTCTTTGGAGCCAAAATTGTGAAATACTTCAATTTTCTCTGCAGTTAATTTTATTCCTGAGTCGGTGTAAAATTTCCCTGTTGGAGGTTTTGACGTTTCTATTTGGGAACCACATCATCACTCTTTGCAAATTTCCTTTTTTTTTTTTTACAGGCTAATGATCCTAAAAATACATCACGACTTTCAGTGAAGTGTTGTGACTACAAACAGTATTACGTTTTCATCTTGCTACTATTTAAGGAGGGGATTACTCTCTGTGTGTGTGTGTGTGTGTGTGTGTGTGTGTGTGTGTGTGTGTGTGTGTGTGTGTGTGTGTGTGTGTGTGTGTGTGTGTGTGTGTGTGTGTGTGTGTGTGTGTTTTTCCATATCAGAGTTTCAATCTTAATTTTAATGTAACTTGTGTTACGCTCAACTTTTTTTTTCATGTGTGTTTTTAACTTCATGCAAATGTTGCATAGAACCATATTTGCACGCGTATTCTTCACCTTTGGAATGTAAATATTTACATCAAAAAAATATCAAATCAAGGCTTTTATTTTTTCCCCCCAAATATTTTTCCGTTTTATGAACCAAAAAAAAGTCACTTTTCTATTCTGATAGGAACCTTTTTAAACTGATCGATCATGCACATTTTTAACCAACTTGTGTACAGATGTACAGTATATTGTAAGTGTACAATAGCAATACTTGGACATACTACCTGTTGTAAATGCATGCTTAATAAATGTTATTTTTCCATTGATTGTGAGAAAAAGGCCAGTTGATCTGTGATGGTTTCTCACACACAGACGATGCCTTACGTCACACACCGTGGATCTATCTCTGATTGTATTTCTCATGTCACACACACACACACACGGGGCTTTTAACGGGTTGGTGACGACGTGCAGTGGTTATGGTTGTGATCATATCTGACGCCAATTGATTTGTTTTTTTTCCTCGACCAATCACTGTATCACGTTGGCTGTATTCGATTGATGGTTTGTTTGTTTTTTCTTTCTCAAACTGTAAAATGAAGCGCATGCCCCGTAGCACGGCTTCATGACACCATGGGATTGTTTTGTTGACATTTCCGTCCTCATTAAAACACAAAAACAAAAACACGTACAGGAAATGTGCTCAATTCTTGGAACAGGTGTTTTATTAAAAATGTCTGTACAGTTAAACAAAAATACACAAAATAACCATTTCTTTCAGTGACAAAGTGAAACCCATATTGCCCCAAATAATCCCCTCCTTTCAAAATAAAACCAAAAAGTGAATGGTAAAATTCCATCTCGTAACCAAAAAAAAGCTTAGATGAGGTTACAAAAGGACACGAGCAGGCATAAATAAAATAACATAAAATAAAAACAAGTGAATGACATCTTTGCCTGAAGTGCAGTCAGAAAACACTCTTTAGCTTCCAGCCTGTAGTGAACTCTGGGACTGGGAGCAAACCCAGCATCTCACTGGTTTAGTTGGGCTTGTTTTGGGGGAACGAGGCACTGCGGTGCAGAAACGAGGCTGAGAGTCCCAATAGGTCATTCCTAATGTCCAATCAAGCTGTACGTTATTTTTTTTAAAACATTGATATGACTTGTGTCAGGGTTGAGGTCAATTATAATTGCATAATTGAAAATTAATTACAATTATGACTTCATTATAATTGTAATAATATAAAAATGCTGCTGTTACAATCATAATGTAAATCACTGTTTATTCAGTTTTATGGAGAACTGTGTTTTTACTGTAAAGCAGTTTGTGATTTCTATCTGTGAAAGGTGCTAAAAAATAAAACTTCATTGAGTTCAACTGGCAAATAAATTCTATAAAAACTCATTAAATTAAATGTGAACCATGTTACAGTTCTGTCTTACACGCACGTACTCAATTATTAAAATATGTTTTATATCAACTTTCAGTTCTAAGAGGATCATTTTACCTTTAAAATAAATTGAAATAAATGCTTAAACTAACAGGATAGTCAAACCGACCCATTATAAGAGACGCTTAATACATTTATGGGCTTATTTATTAGGGGCTCAGTGATTTTCTGTAACTGAATTTGAACTTTAGTATTTGAGAAGATAATTGTAATTTAATTTAATTACACCATAATTGTAATTGAAGATGGATAATTAAAAAACAGAATTGTAATTGACCCTAACCCTGACCTGTGTTGATCACATAGCACTGAGGAAGCTGTACTTAGCACAGAAACACATGTTGACCCATTATAGAGCACTAAGCATAGATTCATTGTGCTATATTGTCAGTTGCTGAAGTTTTTTTTTTTGTGCATCTGGTTTGATAAAGTTACAGATTAGATATGGGAACATGTTGTAGAACTTCTAATCGTGTCTAAACCAGTGGTTCTCAACCTTTTTTGGGTCGTGGTTTCATTTATGTGTCACATTTCTAGCAAACACGGACTTTTTTCCTTTTGTTTTAGAAATTAATTTGTGATCATGTTCATTAAAGTGTGTAACAATAGATCATTTTATACTGAACTAGTTTTATATTTGAGTAAGTTTAAGTATAATTAAAAAAATGTAATTTTACTCAATTTGTACCAATTATAACTAATATATAATTGAATTCACAACAAGGTTGATAAACACTGGTCTAAGCTGTTACACGAGTCGAATATCACCAGATATTTTGCACATCTGGAGTATGAATAATGTCGAGATGATGTACAGATGTTAGTGAAATGATACTATTACTGGGGCAGCACGTTTTAATATATAACATGTCAGTTTACTACATTTTATACGTGTTTATTTCATCACTGACCAACACATGATGCACACAGTGGTGTTAGAAACAGCATTATTCATGTGAAGTCTTGTATTTGACCAAACATCAGGCTGTTACTGGGATAATAAAGTCTGTAATTTACTCATCCCTGGGCTAAGATGCTCATATAAGAGCCAATAACGTGATGTTTTTCATATAGTTTGGAACGGACCAGGGAACCTATTAATTTGGATTAATCTTATTAATGGTTCATCTTCACTTTGGGTCATTTTAAGATGCTACCATTAATCTGAAAGCAACAGTCCTGCAAACTCCAGCTGGAAATGTGAAAAAAAAACATCCAGCGTTTACATTTGCCCTGTAGTGAAAAATGCTGCGTCAGCATTCCAACACCTTCTTTTATATGTAGCTCAACCTCTCTCATGTACATACAAAACATTACGTATAAAACTACATGCTGCAGCACAAACTAAAGCAAAGATCTGCTTTAAAAAAAAAAAAACTGTACATACTCAAACTTCTTTTGTTTTTTTTGTCCTTTTTGTTGTCACTTGATCATGGATCAGCTGTGCACTAACTGCTCACACTGGAACATTCAGACAAATAATGTCTCTTTGGGTGGTGTGAAGCTGTGGCACTTTGCAATGTGTGTGTACATAGAATTACAAATTTAAAAAAAAAAACAAAAAACACACGCACCCAAAAAAACAAATGAAATACACAAACAAACCGCATAGAAAATAGGTTCCAATGATAGTGATATTCCTCCTATGTAATGATTGGATATATATATTTATATCAAAACATAATGTATACTTTATAAGGAAGGGACTGTCACACATATGCCCTTGATTGTGTCTAAATGGATTTAAACGTCACATTCAGAGGTGTGACATGAGACTGTGGGAAGGCATCAATAAATAAGTCTGTTATGTGTGTGTGTGTGTGTGTGTGTGTAGCTGGCTCTTCCTCCTCTTCCTCAGTCACTCTTTGAGTTTTGTGCTGCGTCCATGTTCACCACCTGCAGCTCCGTCAGGTTACTGCTGCTGCCGCTCGACTGCTGGCCAATCACCACCTGGAAAACAAACATGGTGCGTTCAGGTGACGTCAGAGCAGCCAATCACGTGGTGACACTGCACAGATGGGATCCTGCTCCGCAGCATGCTGCTCATGTCACAGTGACTCATATTTACACCATAGTGTTGACAGTGAACCATGACAGTGACACGACTATGAATAAATCTAACTATTGCATCACATTTCAACACACGTGGAAGCTTCCATGCACTGCTGCAGTGATTTATTAACACTAATGCAGGTGGAGTTCAGGGCTGGGGACAATTACCTCTGTAATTATCCATGTTCAATTACAATTGAAATACAATTACGGTGACCGACGTTTTTTCAAATTACAATTATTTTCCAAGTCAATTGCAATTACTTAAGTTCAAATTCAATTAATCACAATTACTGATCCTTTAATAAATAACCCCATGAAACTAAACCTTACCCTTGTGTTAGCATCTCTTATGATAACAGGTTTTTTTAATAGAATTTGCATTTCCAATTACAAAGTCAATTATCTGAATCAAATTACAATTCAATTATGATTACATTTTTCCAATTACAATTATAAGGAAAATATTTGCATTTCCTGAAAAAAATGCAAGTGAGGATGCATGTGCTGTGCACACTGCATTAGCTTAACATTAGCTAGCATTAACTTAAACATTAACCTAGCAATAACATTAACATTAGCTGATCAATATTAGCATTAACCTAGCATTAGCCTAACAATATTAAGGTAGTGCTATTGCTAGGTTAATTTTAATATTATTAACACTAACCTAGCATTAGCCATTTGCCCAATATTAGCATTAACATTAACTTAACAATATAATTAACCTAGCGTTAGCACGAAACATTAGTATTAACACTAACCTACTATTAGCAATAACCCAACATTAACAGTAACCTTAACCTAGCAATAGCATTAATCTAGCATAAGCATTAACCAAACATTAACAGTAACCTAAACCTAGCAATAGCATTAGCATTAATCGAGCATAAGCATTAACCTAACATTAACACTAACCTAGCATTAGCATTTGTCTAACATTAACATATACCTAACATTAGCATTAGTCAAACATTAGAATTAACTTAGCATTAGCATTAACCTTGCATTAGCTAAACATTAACAACAAGGTTGAAAATGATTGAACGCATTAGCTGAACATGTTAAATGGATCCTCCACTGTTATTAGAAATGTGGCCTAAAACCTTAGATGAAGATCTTCTAATAAGAACATTTCAAACAAAACACATTATTTTGCTACATATTCGTTTTATTAACTTTTTAAAAAATGGGACTACTTTACCCTGTGTGCCGCCATGTTGAAATGACGTGATTAGCCCCTTTTAGTCCATTGAGTTCTATATGAGGTGAAGCATTCAGGATCATTTAGCAGCTTTTTCAGTCAAAGTGACAACTCGTGCTGCTGTGAGTTGCTCTAAAAATCAGTAAAAGTTAAAAAAACAAAAACAAAATCCCTGAGCCGGAAAAATCAGTGACCACAGGGGGCGACAGTTCCAACTCTGCAGTTTCGTAGGCGACATGAAGAAGAGAAGAAGAGTTCTGGTTGCATCAAACTGCTGCTCTGAGCTCTCAGCGTGACATCATCACTTCCACTGCTGCTCTGAACAACAGTCCAATCAGAAGCTGAGTTGAAACTGTCGCCCCTGCAGACACATTTTTTCACCTCAGAAAAGAGGTTTACATCGGGTTTTTTTTTTTTTTTTTTAAACTTTTACTGATTTTTAGAGAAACCCAAAGCAGCACAAGTTGTTTTGACAGAAAAAGCTGCTAAATGATCCTGAATGCTTCACTCCAATAGAACTCAATAGACTGAAAGGGGCTAATGGCGTTATCAATGACGTCACTTCAGGGTAAAGTAGTCCTAGATTTAAAAGTTAATAAAACAAAATAATGTGTTTAGTTAGGCATAGATCTTCTAATAATAACATTTCAAAGGTTTTAGGACACATTTATACAAACAGTGGAGGATCCATTTAAAGGTTAAATGGTTTGTAATTTGTTTACAAAGATTTGAAGCAGCTCTATGTCAATGCAGTTTCACAAAAATGTAATAACTCAAAAAGTTTCAAATTATAAAAGTACAAACATAACTTTCGGGAACTTTCTGAACGATTTGATTATTATCAATGAAAAACTGAAGAAAAAACCATAACAGTGAGGACGACTCGTGCAATTAACTATCAATTACATGATTACAATTGTAATTGAGGCCAGCCCTGGTTGTTCTGGTAAATTCTCACAGTGCGTGACCCAGTGGGGCTGCCTCAGTGAGCTGGTGTTCTGTTAGGGTGCACGAGTGCAGCAGACGCGTGACATGCTGGTTGCAGAGGGAATATGAGAGTTTCACTTGTAAAATGCAGATCTTGCCGTACTGGGTGTAGCTGCACCGCTGACACGGGGATCTGAACGGTTCCTGGAGGTGCTGTGAGGAACACCTGAGGGACGCCACCTGCAGGAACAGCAACAGCTGACTCAGCATTCCTTCTCCTGTCAGAATTCAAATGTGCTGCGGGGGGGGGGTCACAGAACTTACCTGTGTCCTGGCCCTGTGCGTGGGACACCTGCATGGCTGACGTCCCCTGGGAGAAGGCGTTGAGCACCGCCAGGCTGCCGTCAGTTAGCGTGGGCGTGGACGCGTACATGACCGTGTGAGGGCTGGGGTACATCATGTGACCTGCCACGGACGTGTGCACAGACGAAGAGACGATGGTTGCTGGGAGACTTACTGTTGCTGAGAGGACAGATGGAGGAGGGGGTGTGGGGGGGGTGGTGGGGGGGACAGGCTGTGAGTGCGTATGTGAGGCAGCAGGGGGCGCCAAGCATTCATCTACACTCAGCTAATGCCTGCTGACCAACATGGAGCCTCAACTTGTTTTTATAATGAGTCACTGAAACATACATCATTTGTGCTCTGAATCATTCAAACAATGACACATTACTGAAGACCATTAGTCATGTTTTAAATCATTAGAATCACTTTATGAACCTCTATTACTGGAACAGCTTCACTACACCAACAATGAGTAATTACAGAGGGGGTTTTCAACCTTGTGGTCACCTGGAGATAAAATAGGGCCACCTCCAATGTCATAAAAAAACCATTAAAATTGTTTTTAAATTATGGAGGGGGCAGATGAATCTGTGTACCCTTCGTTCTTTGGTTATTTCATTTCAAAACCAAATTAAAAAATAGAAAAAACCTTTGGTTTTTTGTTTTATTAATTTAAAGCCAGAAACAGGAAAATGGAAAAACCAAAAACAAGCAGCGTTTTTCAGTTTTAAAATTAAATCTGGTTCTGTTTGTGTGATATTTGGATATTTAACTAGGACAAGATCTTCATGTTTTAATCTCACCACATAGAGGGGACACACAGACGGACTCTTACTCTGCTGCGTTTGATAAAAAATGATCTTGTATCATGTTGTCCACCTCACACTGATGGTGTGTGTGTATATACACAGTATAGTGTGTGTATCGATGATGTTTCGTTAAAGAGTTATTGATGCTGGAAGCCCAAATCTGTGAATATCTACCAACTTTACCGAACAGTGTTATGGTCCAAATAGTCTCCAGATAAACTGATGACTGGGCGGATTTTGCTCCGGACATAAAAAGAAGCAACGCATAAGTCACATTACTGGTGAATTGAAACGTTATTAATACATAAATAAATCAAACAGCTTTATATGAGCTAAAACATCCACACACTGAATGAAAACATGAGCAGAAAACTGCTGAAATAAATCCTAAACAGTCCTATTGTGTGAGGAGACCTGGTCCAGGACCTGGGGTGGAAACGAGGTGCAGCCGACTTCAGTTCTCGCTCTAATGTCCCAGTAAATACTAGACAAATAGAACAAGTAAAAAAAAACAAAACGCTGCTTATCTGGTTTTTCTGCATTTCTGTTTTGGTTTTAAATCAAAAAAACAAAATAACCAGTATTTATTTGTTATATTGATTTGGTTTTTAAAACAAAATAACCAAAGAACGAAGGGTTCATTGATTCAGATGTTATAAGGTTTACATCTCTCTGCTCCTTTTCATTCTTCTTGTCTCATTTTTTAATGTGGAAGAGAAATAAATTGTATACATTTTTTAATTTAAAAAAACAAAACATATATATATATATACATACACAGGTACATCTAAAAAAAATGTGAATATCGTGAAAAATATTAATAATTGTATTTTATTTATTTTTTCAAGCCTTTATTTAAACGTTGATTATGGCTTACAGATAATGAAAACCCAAAATTTAGTGTCTCAGAAAATTTGAATATTGTGAAAAGGTTCAGTTTTGGAAAGTCATGGTGTCGCACCCTAATCAGCTAATTAACTCAAAACACCTGCAAAGGTTTCCTGAGCCTTTAAATGGTCTCAGTCTGGGTCAGTAGGCTATACAATCACGGGGAAGATTGCTGACTTGACAGATGTCCAGAAGACAGTCATTGACACCATCCATAAGGAGGGTAAGCCACAAAAGGTCATTGCTAAAGAAGCTGGTTATTCACAGAGTGCTGTGTCCAAACACATTCATAGAAAGTTGAGTGGAAGGAAAAAGTGTGGTCGGAAAAGTTGCACCAGCAAAAGGGATGACCTCAGTCTGGAGAGGATTGTCAAGCCAAATACATTAAAAAACTGGGAGCTTCATAGGGAGTGGACTGAGGATGGAGTCAGAGCAACCATGTACAGACCAATCCTAGACATGGGATATGAATGTTGCATTCCTTGTGTCAAGCCACTCAGAAGCATCTTATCTGGGCTGTGGAGGAAAACAACTGGACTGTTGCTCAGTGGTCCAAAGTCCTTTGTCAGATGTAAGTACATTTTGCATATTATTTGGAAATCAAGGTCCCAGAGTGGAGAGGCTCAGAATCCATGTTGCTTTTAGTCCAGTGTGAAGTTTCCACAGTCTGTATTGATTTGGGGCACCATGTCATCTGCTGGTGTTGGTCCACTGTGTTTTCTGAAGTCTACAGTCAGTGCAGCATCTACCAGGATATTTTAGAGCACTTCATGCTTTCTTCTACTGACAAGCTCTATGGAGATGCTGATGTCATTTTCCAGCAGGACTTGGCACCTGTCCACACTGTCAAAGGTACCAAAAGCTGGTTCAATGACCATGTTGCTACTGTGCTTGATTGGCCAGCAAACTGGCCTGACCTGAGCCCCATAGAGAATCTATGGGGTCATTTCAAGAGGAAGGTGAGAGACACCAGACCCAATAATGCAGATGACCTGAGAAGTGCCACAGGTTGATCGCCTCCATGCCACGCCCCATTGATGCAGCAGTTCATGCAAAAGGAGGCCCAACCAAGTATTGAGTGCATAGAAATGAACATACTTTTCAGAAGCCTTATATTTTTGTTTAAAATAGCCTTTTTTTTCCAAGACACTGAATTTTGGGTTTTCATCATCTGTAACCCATAAATAGCAAAATTTCAAGAAATAAAAGTTGGAATATTTCATTCTGTGTCATGAGCCTATATCATACATGGGTTTGACTTTCTAAAATGAGTGACAAAAATATTAATATTTTTCATGATGTTCTAATTTTTAGAGATGTACGTGTGTGTGTGTGTGTATGTGTATGTGTATATATATATATATATATATATATATATATATATATATAGCAAGCTCCATCAACATTCAGTGCTGCTGGCGTAGAGCCGCCACATACTGTACTGTCATACTTTATGCACTGTCATATGAGGCACAGTGCAGCGAGAGCTGTCAGGGACTCAGCCGCTCACACTGTCCCGTCTTTGGACGCATTGAGAATCACATCATCAAAAGCCAATAGCTGTAAACGAGTAGCTGTGCTCTTAATGGAAAAGAGTTGTCAGAGACTAAATGAAGACGCAGCAACAAACCTTTACAGATAATGGGTGTGTTTACAGGTAAATCAAACTCTGACCAACTTATTTCAAGTCCTGTAAATGTGAGTCATGGTCTCGTTACCGTGGCAACAGAAAAATATGTGACAACATGAGCTTTACAAAATAGCATCCATCATTTTCAACATAACTATTAAGGAAACCATTTAAAAGGAATTGGTGCGGTTATTATTCACACACTGTCTAAGATAATATTGTTCCACTTTCTAGTGTAGATGCACAGTCTCTCTAATTTGACATTTTTAAAGGTTCAACAAACCCTTGAAATTCAAGGTGTGACCAAAATCAATGACATTTTTCCATTTTAACAAACAGTTCCACACACAAATGGTACAATTAGATATAGAACAGGTTCTATGATATCACTGTTCATCATATGAGTAGCTGTGAAATTGGAATTATATTTTATTTTGGCAATCTCCAGAAAAACAAAAAACAGAAGACTCAATTGTCTAATCAGCCGAAAGGGTGTAGGTTGAAGAAAAAGCTTATACACACCTACCACACCACAAAAACAAAACAAGGCTCTCTAGATAATACCACAAAACATTTTTTACTATTTAATATTAAGTGTAAAATATAGTGTGGCAATATTTCAATTAATGGTATACTCCATCTCAGTATATACCTTTTTATTTCATTAATCGAGTCCGAATTTATATATTTATATATATTATTGCTGTCCTTGGTCAAATTGTTGCTCTTTTTTCTTATACTTACTAACGATATAGTATTTAAAAAGCAAAAGAAGGTTTGCTTTACTATGAAAAAATAAAATACATTATAGTCCAAATATTGTTTTATTGAGAAACTCAAAAAGTTATCAACTCTAGAGATGTGCGATATTACCAGCCCACACTTATTATCGGCTGATGATAGGGATAAAATGTGGCTGGGACGATATATCGTGCGACAAGACACCACAAATATTGGTTAATATCGGACAGTAGGAATGCTGAGCTTCCCATAGACTTCCGAATATTGCTCTTTTTGATTGGCCAATCCCTAAATATGCAACAGAAATGACAGACCACCATTCAATGCTTGTACATGCAATGAGTATTAGTTCTTGGTATTGGTGGACATTAACGAGTGGGTGTATATTAGGCAGCATTGGCCCAATACCAGTATGAGTATCACTGCATCTCTAGTTAATATCAATATCATCTTTCCACAGATATTGAAAAAAAATAGTAATCAGTGCAGAAATAGCACTTTCTCATAACGGAAGTTGAAGTTCACTTTAAGGTGAAAGTGGAGATAGTTATATAATGTTGGTATCTGTAAATATCAGTACTACCAAGCATCCCTTTCTGCCTACCATTACTGTAGATCCAAAAGTGGGTCATGGACCTGTACTGGGTGGGTCGAGGACAATTGGTCAAACATAAATGAATACTTAATGTCTCTCATGCTGGACTTGTCTTTTATTTTGAAAGAAACTTCTCTTTTGACAGGCTTGCTGTGAAATGCATGTGGCACAGGAAAAAACATAGATTTAAAAAAAGATTGTGTTTTCAACAGCCATTTTTGAAAAACTAAATTTGATTGGTTGAATTCTAAAAAAAAAGAAAAAAAAGGGGGGTCAAGATTTAATGAAAATTGCTAAACGTGTTGAGAACCCCTGCTGTAGATGGCACTGCTCCATAAATAATAGCACACAAGGTGTGAGACCTACCGGTGGAATTAGTGGAGGTGTGGGAGATGTCCGAGCTGCCGTCACTGTTAGACGTGACCTGTGTGTTTGGATGGACTTGGATGGCCTGGAGCTGCTGAGGGACTCCAGCTCCTGGAAACACACACACACAGCCTCTACAGTAAGTTTCACTATCACACTGTGGCTGGAAGGAGCAGTGAGGGTGCTACTGCTAACATGCTAGCTGTGTTAGTGGAATTAAAACATGTCTCCCTGCTATTAGCTCTAGGTGCAAAGTGGTGAGTCTAAGCAGAAGAAGCAGCAGAGAGCAGAGTGTGGTTAGTGCAGGCAGCATGCAGAGCAGGTCACCTGTGAGGGACACAGCAGCAGGGAAGCGGAACACAGCCTGCTGTCCCTGCTGCGCCTGTGGAGCTGTGCTCAGGGTCTGACCGTGCGGGCCCTGCAGGGCCAGAGAGTGCTGCTGCAGCTGGCTCAGAGGAATGGTGGGGGTGCCGGGGGGAAGAGAGGTGCCTGCTGCAGAGGTACACGGACACACAGGAGACACCTTAGTTACAAACGGGCAGCAAAGATGAGAAATTATCATTTCCACGTTTGGAGAAATGACAAGTCACTGCAGAGCTGCAGGGAGCGCACTCACAGTAAAACACACACACTATAAACAGTTTAATCTGTGCATCTAATCAAATGAGATTAAATATCTTTACACATCTATTAACTTCAGTGAAAAACTATATGGGAATCCATCTGTGCACATGTGAATGCGTGATCAGCTGATGTTTACACACTCATTACAGTACCATGGAATCACACTGCGTTTTTAACACTAAACTACATGTTTAATCAACAAAACCCTTTGCAAAAGATTGATTTGTTTACTCATGTCCCAGCGTTACTGGTGCAAGGTTTAACCCTTTAATGCATCAGTATAACGTGCACTTAGTCCCTGCATGTCTTTACATGTACAATCATCTCTGAGGTATACAGAAAATACTCTGCAGTACCACTGCACCACACTAATAATCACGTTACTGAATAACTAACGGAAGTTAAAGTTTCATCAATGGTTACTTTATCCCGCTTTAAGGTGCTCATGAACTGTAAAACAGCACAGATTGTTTCCGTTCTGTCCCATCAAAGAGACTAGTGAACAAATGGCAGGCATTATTTTCAGAGCATCACCCTGAAGTTCCACCCTGACATTTGCTCATATAATGCACAGACAGTTGCTGCGGTGGGGGGAGGGGGAGTTGATCCAGCTGGTGCTGCTTGCCATGTGCCAGGCAGGTGAAGAGGAGCAGACATGAAAGAGATAAGACGTGCACGTGTACGTGCTTGTGTGCATTCATGCCTTCCTGCGTGTGTGTGTGACAGCATAGCCATACTGTCACAGTAAAACAGGGACCCATGTACAGAGCCCCCTCATTGTCCTATAAGCTGCAGGGCAGAGACAACGTAACAACTTAGTGACACTTCAGACAATTAAATACACATTCACATGATGAACATGTGCTTGTTCACATTTGACTGATCACTAATTCCTTCACACAGAACTTAAACAATAAGCTCAGCGAGCTAGCAGGACTTTATGGTGAATTGACTTGATATATTTAGCGCTTTTATTGCTGCTAAAGTATTCCTAAAACACCAAACAACACATTCACCAATGGGACAGAGCTGCCATAGGAAGCAAATTCAAGGACACTTTAACACAGACCGGTGTAGCCTTGGGATCAAACCCACAACTTCTCGATTGTAAAACGACTGCTCGGCCCCCTGGTGCCACCCAGTTCTCATATAAGGTCAATTTTAAAGGGATCCTCCACTGTTTTTTTTTTACAAATATGGCCTAAAAGCTTTGAAACATTTTTATCAGAAAATCTATGCCTAACAAAACACATTATTTTGGAACATATTTGTTTTATTAACTTTTAAAACTGGGACTACGAACAGGGTAAAATAGTCCCAGTTTTAAAAGTTAATAAAATAAATATGGTGCAAAATAATGCATTTTTTTTTAGACAGATCTTCTAATAAGGACATTTCAAAGGCTTTAGGCCACATTTATACAAACAGTGGAGGATCCCTTTAAATACAATATAAATAAAGTATAAATTTGTTACCATTAGTCCAAATATTTGTTTTAAATTGAACGAGAACAAGACACTCGGTTGAACGCCAAACCTTTCTGTGGAGAAATTGCATGTTCTCTAAGCTAGCATTGGTTTTGGCCAGTTTCCTCTCCCAGTCCAAAAACATTCATGACGCATAATTTTGCACTGGTGCTATTCATGCTGGACATTTTTACATAATTTACACATTGTTTTGGTCATTTTTCATTAACTAAACAAAAGGAACCCTATTGTTCTGAGATCATTGTCACTATTAAACTGCTAAGCACTGGACATACAGTATGCAGAGTGTGAACTATATCAAACACTTGTAACTGCTCCTGTGAGCTACTGTTCCTAACCTTTGTATCAATGTAAACTTCTTTAATAAAGGGTCACGTCTAGATCTGGAACACTGTGTCAGGAGGCTTCACCACTAACCAATCACACCTCAAGTAGCCCATCCCTCATTAAGTATGCATGACTAATTAGGGACCATTGTTTAGCAGCTCTATAGTGCACCCCTCATCTAATTATTCCTGTCCTCCACTGGCAATCAAAGGGCCGGTGGACAGCCTATCCTGCTCCCTGGGGGGGGGGGGTGAGGGGGATGATAAATAGCAGCTGAGTGATGTAAACAGTTTGAAGACAGCGGTCGGCTTGAGAAGAAGGCTAGGGTCACAATGCAGTGCTATTCAAATTCTAATCAGATAACCTCTGCACCATGGATCAATCATTAAGACAGAAGTTGTTCAAAGTGGAAAATATGAAGTACAACAACAAAGTGATACACTTGGTTTAGGATTGTACATCCCTAGATAACATACCGGGCATGAAAGTGAAGCCACTGGGTAGTTGCATGACCCCCGTGGAGCCGCTGGTGGTCTTGAGCACGGTTCCGTTAGCGCTGATGTTGCTGTTGGCCGATACAGGGGCTAAGTAGTTAGTGATGGGAAACGAAGGTCCACTGCTGACCTGCATGGTGGTGGAAGTAGTGGGCACTGTGGGCTGGGAGCTGCTGGTGGAGCCTGGTAGGCTGGCAACTGTGAACGTTGGCTTCAATGTGTCCTGTAAGAGAAACTGATCAGAGTGAGTCCAACACAGCAATACCACATAATATTAGCATTAATCATGAACACACTGTTTACATAGGTACTTATCAATGGAATAATACCAGTTTGCAGGGTAGCTGTCACTGTTAGTGTGGAAATCAGTAAATTAAAAGCTCTTTGGAGTCATTTAAAGGGTGAAAAAAAAACCCATAAAATCCACAATACAATACAGTTTTCATTATCAGCAGATTTGGGCAATACATTAAAAAAGCTCAAGCACACTTTAGAAAAACAAAAACTAAAAAGGTGGAAAATTATAAAATTACTATCCATCTACCAACTCAATTATGATTAAGGTGGGCAGCAATTAAAATTAATAATTTTCCCCATAAAACTAAACCATCGCCATGTGTTAGCATTCCTTATGATAACGAATCAATTTTGACCCATGTCTAAAATCAGCTGTAAAATACTATAAAACAGCAATTCTCAAATGATGGGTCGGGACCCAAAAGTGAGTCGCATATCTGTACTGGGTGGGTCGTGGAAAGCTGGTAAAAAATAAATACCTAATGTCTCATGTTGGACTAGTCTATTATTTTGAAAGAAACTTTTATTTTGAAAGGCACGCTGTGAAATGCATGTTGCTCAGGAAAATTAATGTTTTAAAAAACGATCATATATGTGTGTTTTCAAAAGCCATTTTTGAAAAACTAAATTCATTTCGTTGAATTCTAAAAAATAAAAATTAAAAAGTGGGTCGCGATTTTAATGACCTTGGCAAAATGTGGGTCCCAGGTTGAGACCAGTTGGTCTGAATCATATCAAAATCAAGACCAACAAATAGTTACACGTTCACAGAGAACAGATGATCAGCTGTTATATTCAGCCAGACTTTGTATGATGTCACTGTACAATTCAGCACCCCATATCAGTTTCACGGCATATATGATTTCATATAAACCTCATGTAAATCTAAATGTAACTTCATATTGTGAATGTATGCAAATAGAGATTTCTTACTAGAGAAAGTCAAACAAACTGATGAGCTGCAAACCTCAGCTTCAGAACATAACACCTAAAACAACACCATTAATGGGCCTTTTCCTATAGAGGAGGAGGTGAACCCACTAATTCCTCCAGCATTGCAGGGATCAATGAATAGCTGACAGAAACCAGAGCACTTTTTAATAGTCACGGGGAAAATGGCATAAACAAGGCAGCGAAACAGGCTGAGACTCGCTTAATTGCATCCACATGTAAAACACAAAGTGGTTTCTCGCAATAGGTTGAGCTTCTAATAAATCAGGACTCATTTATTTTGTATTATCGAAAGGCAACTCAGGACTAATTGGAAAGCATATTAAATACTGTTAAACGACTTCCACTTAATGACATTTTTTAAACACCAGTGTGTATGATAAAAAATAAAATAAAATATACAGTACATAAAAACTAAACTTTTGGTTATAAACCAACAAATGAACATGTATTTTCTTCTACAGAATTTTTACAGGTGTAGGTGGGCCAAGTTATTAAAATTTGCAAACAATAGAGAAATGTGAGCGTGAAACAAGCTGAAAGACAAAATGATGTGTTCTCTGAATCCTACAGATCCTTCATCATCTTACATCGCCACGGCTTACATTTTAAATTGCAGTTTGTAAAGTGACCATGACAACCAACCCTGAGATATGTTTCATACATTGTGAATCATGAAGGGATGATGAGTGCAAAAAGTAAAGATATAAAGAAGAAGCGGTGCATAAACTAATGCGAGCGTCCATTGGAGGATCATAATGTGTTGGTGAGTGGGCTGCATAGTAACAGCAAGGTGGGCGTCATGCTGAGACTAAAAAACAACTAAACCACACACCTACACAATGATTTCATCACATAATACTGTTGTACACTAAAAAGTGTAAATGTTTGCACTTTGTGTACAACAGTCTTAAGGATTTAAAAAAAAAAAATACAATAACTAGTAGTGTACAGTAAAGATTCCTTTAGCCAAAGTGAGTAAGGGGAAAAAAAACCTGGAAAATATCTTTGAAATTTCCAGTATAGCTCAAAATGTCATTGTCATATTTAAAGGAGGACATTTGTTGAGTACTCCATGTTTTACCATCTGCTGTTGTTGTAACATGCAAAGAAAAAAAACAACCTGGAATTAGCAACCATGGCATTGCTCATACTCAAACTTATAAAAATGTTCTTCCAACTATTCATTCTCCATTTCTGCTAAACAATGAATTAAATGGCAACAGTTAGATATATGCACAACAGTTACAATAGCTGTTGGATAGAACCGAGAAACAGATGTGGCCTTCAGCTATTCAGAACTTTTAGACCACATCACTGCAATAGTTTCTCCAAACTGAATCTGTTTATTCATTAACACAGTGATGCCAATAACACATAAAATGAAATGATGTAGCATGTTTGAGTTCAAATTTCAGATGACTGTTTACAATTATTTCAACTTTCCTCCACTAGAGGCCAGACCAACACATAACACCATTTTAGGCTTTATTGACCAACAGAATCAGTTGTAAGAAGGCATTATTCTAGTCACTTTTTATGACTAAGGGAAAAAACAGAGATTGGATTTTGAAACCAAGAAAAAGGGACAGTTAAATGACTTTATATTATTAGAAGAAATACTGAGATCTGACAGACACTGTGAGGTAACATTCTCATAGCTTAGCACTGTTGGTTTTTATATGTGACTGATTACATGGGTGAGAGGTGGAGGATCCACCATGGGTGCTGATAAGGCCTTTAGAAAACAGGCTACAATGCAAACATGGAGCTACTGTAAGGGCTGACTACTGCCATGCAACAAGTTTGCACAATATTGATGTAATTCTCTGCAATGATTCAGTGTTTCACGTTTAGTGGAACTGAAATGCCAGTTCAGTCAGTTTTCTGGTCCACACTCACTACAGATGGACAAGCAGTTGCTGCTCCCATGACCCATCAGAGCTGAAAGTGAACAGTGACTGTAGAGCAGTGGGTTTGTACGTTTGCAGCTCAGTTGAGAGGCTTTGACAGTCCAAGGTCTTTTACCTCTTTAGTTAAACAGCAGCTGGAGAGTAGTAGTAGAGTGGAGGGCCTCACTCTGCACTCCGTTGTTCTGCCCTTTTGGAAATTAAAATTCACCCAAATATCACACACTCACTCTTTAATATACAGCGATTCATAGAGGTGAAAGTAATGGATTACAAGTACTCACATTACTAGGGATGTCCTGATACAACTTTTCACTTTCGATACGATACCGATATTGCAGCCTTGCATATAGGCCGATACCGATATCAATCCGATACTATATCAGCATGAATCATACATACTTTTATTACTTATTTTGTAGTGTGGAATGTTAGAAAAGACTTGATCAAGTGATGTTAAACAGAGAACAATAGTCAACAATTCAAGTTCACTTCAGTTATTTTCTACTGTCGGTATATGGTAGGAACAACTGTAGGTGCGAACAAAAAAAAACTGATCGGAGCGCTTATATCGGAGATATTCGTTTTCAATATCCAATATCAATATCGGATCGGGACACCCCTACACAAAACTGTAATTGAGTTGCTTTTATGGGTACCTGGGCTTTATTGAGTGCATTTCTAAATCAGTAATTTTATTTCTACTGAAATACATTTTAAAAGTAGTAAAGTAATTTGTTACGTTTCTACACCCAACCGTAACTGAGTAAATTATTATTTTTACATCAATGATGTGTTTCTAATGATTGTGTTTCTATCAGGCAGCAGAGTCGCCCCAGCCTGTGTGAGGCTGGGGGCCAAAGGAGAGAGAGAGGGCTGAGAGTACAAACAGCTGAGGGCGCAGACAGCCGGCGGGAAACCTGAGCACCTCAAGGGGAAATTAACTCTTTCCTGGCCAGCTGTGGCAGCAGAGGGTCATGTGCACATACAGTGCCATGCAATACATAACATGTCCTGGTTTCTGTGACCAAGTCATCCTTCTGAAATTGAAGAAAAATGAAATCACTGAGGATACAAGGCCATTATGATTCAGCTACTGCATGTAATACAGGAGACTGTGAGATCTTGCATTGCTGCATAGTTACTTTAGAGATTTAGCATGGCGGAGCAGATAGTAATAATCCTTGCTTCATCCAGTGTGTCCCCTCATACATCTGCATAATAACTTTGCCCCGACCTGCTTTTTCCGGTGTCTCTTCTTTTAGCAGAGTTTATAAACAGTTGCTGCCTTTAATTTCAGAGTCACAGCAGCGAATAGTAAACATAGATGACAATAGTGTCACACATTCCTTCAGAGCAGAATCATAAGCCAAGGATCCTTTCAAGATGAAGCCAAACCTCAATCGTGTTTCAAACTTGTCAAGAGCACAAACCTCTGCCAAGTTCAAAGGTGCAAAGTTTTGAAATAACCTTGGTCAAAAACTTATGAATACTTATACAGTACCTTCCACAACATCTCTGAAATCAAACTTGTTCTACCTTTTGACATCATCTATCCGCTCACTACATTCCATTTAAATCCGTTACAAACTTTGAGATATTCTAACAAACATCCATATTAACAAATGGACAAACGTCAGTGAAAACATGTCCTTGGCTGAGGTAATAACCAGTCTAAAATCTTGCATTTCCACTCCTTTGTTCTACAAATAAAAACGCAGCCTTTGCTTCATCCTTTTAGAAATAAATTAATAAAATAATCTTTGTTACCACCTGTGAGTTTTGACCTTCAGATTGCTACAGCAGTGCTTTTTTTCTTCCTTTATTTCTAAAATAATGTTTGGTAGTAAAACTCTTTGCAGTAACGTTACATCCCAGTTCATCCTGCTAAAGGGTTACAGCATGCTTTAGTTTATCCCAGCTTACGCAATGGTCAGAAAACACCCAGGTCAAGACGCCAGGCCATTAAGCACTAAAACCAAGATATATACAAAGACACATGCCCTCCCTCCTCCTGTCCTGGTTGCATTAAACTCTGCCTAAACCACCAAAACACTGTCTAAAAAACAACGCAAATCATCACTGACCCCTAAATACAGTTCATAAGTTTGAGAAAACTTTTCCAATAACCCTTAATAGAAAGTTTTGTTGCTTTCTAAACAATGACACACCCAGGACCCAATACTTTCACTGACCTCTTTTTAGCCCACAATCTATGCAGAATCTGAAAATGTCTTCATATTATATATTGATATGTTCTAATCCAAACTGTTACAATGCACACAGTGTTGTAATTTTAGGAGTATAATTGGAAATAGAAAAGGCAATCGTAATTAAAACACCATTGGCCAGAATGCCAAACTTGGTTTGAATGAATCCTTCCACAATCAATTAACAAACCAAATGGTAACAGAAAGGAAAGTTTCAAGAACAATTTATAGTTGTGTGAGAGAGCACATTTGTGTGGAATAAGCAATCAGTCCATAACTAATTATGAATCTATTTTACAAGAGAGCAACATCAATTTAACAAGTACAGTACATCCCAACAGTTTTCCTCTCTTATATACTCCAAAATCTTGGAAGAGCCTTCAATGAAAATTAGATCACTAAACAACACAATTCATTTTTTTTTTTTTTTTTTTTTTTTTTTTTTTTTTTTTTTTTTTTTAAACAACACAATTCAAAAGGACACCAGCAATCCTACAAGCAAAGATTTTGATAGCTTTTTATTTGCCATTAACTTACTTGTGAGACGTTTTTCATTTTAAGCTGTATATGGTCAAAGAATATTTTCCACTTTTGGGGTTTTCGTTTTAAAAGGAAATCAAGTGAGTGTAAATAATAGGATAAGGACATAAACCATTCCCTTTTCATAAGAGATTAATCATTCCAAAATGAGGGTGACAACTGGCAGACCAGTGCACTGAGGGTTGAAGAGCCCATTGTGTAGTGTAGTGGTGGCTGGCCCCTCGTCTAATCTCCCATTTGCTGGCTCCCATCTCCCAGTCTGTCACTCTGCCAGCAACATGGAATTTGCAGCTCCATTTGGGACTGCTAAAAAAGGCAAGGCAGCCCAAGTGGAGGAGGTGCAGCCAATGGCTGCTGACCTGTCCAGCTGCTTGCTGTAAAATAAGGGGGGGTTGCGGGTGTTTCTTTTCTGTTCCTCCTACACAAATGTGAATAAGAGGCTGTGATTTTCTATTCTATTACGTGTGTTTCTATTATTGAAACGTGTTGAACATGAAGCAATCAAATCTGGTGTTCTACATCTGTAGACTCAAAATACCCCCAAGGTGTTTGGGGTCAAAGTTGGCTGAGACACTGCAAACATAAAAGCAGCATGATGTGTAGTTACAACAATACTGTGAGTCAGAGCAGAAAGACCAATGTGGACATCAAAACTAAGTAAAGGAATGATCATAAACAATTATGAACAGTAAGTAAAAAAAGCATGGCGGGTAAAACACACAACAGTGCAGGGCTGGGCTATAAACCGGTTTATACCGAATACCGGTATATATTTTCGTTATGAATTTTTAATATACCGCCGTGCCGGTGTATTTGATTATACAACTTTCGGAACACTACGCTGCGCCGCGTTTCAGACCGGACCCTTTTCATCATGCACTTCTAAATAGGAAGGTAAACAGTAGCACTCTGGTGAAAATCATACGTGTAAATGGATAGGAAAAACACAGTTGAAAGTTCTGAAGCTGCATGTGAGCATGTGCCTGCATGCGCATGCCTCTGCTACAAGAAAACAACACTCACGGACACGGAGGCACGGTTAGCTTAGTATGTCGGCAGTAATATACAAAAAAAAAAGAGAGCAAAGGATCACAATTTGTAATTCCTATAACACGGAAATAAGTCCCGAAAAGTAGAACACAAATCTTCCAAAGCAGCCAATATGCTACTCCAGCATGAAACTTAGTAGCAAACAATAACGACAGCACCAGCAGTGATGGATTGTTCAGGCCAGATGGAGAGAGAATGTAATCCAGTGTTGGATAAATAACAGCTAAATAAGACAGTTTTTCTTTTGAGTATTCAAAACTACTTTCCTGTCAAACCAACTCATCCATGATGATAAATTTGACAATTTATGGCAGTTGGTTCAGCTAATTAGTCTAAAGGACTAGCATTTAAGGCTGAGTATGTTATCAATAACTACAGTAGCTCCAAAAAAGAAACACAGGGAGACTGTAACATGTCTTATCTCATCGAAAGTGACCTCAAGTCTCAGAAGTGTCACAAAATACAATGTATGATAAAAGAAAATCTAGAAGGAAAAAAAAAAAAAAACAACAAACAAAAAAAGTCAACACTTGCGGGAGTCAGAAAAACACGAAAGATAACAAAACCAACTTTTACTTCTGAAAAGAGTCATTTTCTTCCACATCACCACTCATCTTTACAGCTACCTACTATAACACTTGATGGCTAGAATGGTATTTGATGTGAACAACTGAACACTCCCCACCAACAACTCAGTGTCTGATGATGTATTTCTACAAAATATTCCAGTTACGAATCTTTGAATAGTGAAGACCCCTGAAAAATTGTTGTAATACAAGTTCACTGGACTTTTTCCACATACGTATTATTGGACAAGAGCACTAAAAGAGTGCAATTTCATAAAAATCATTTAATTATGAACACAGGCAGAATTTTTGGAATTTCGCTAATAATGACAGATGGGCATAGAATCAGTATATTAATCCAGATCACCGCAGAATTTTATGGAATCTTCCATGTTGTAAAGTCTATCGCAGTTACATTTTTTGTCAATATCCTTCAAGTACTTTTGATGTATTACTGCTCACAGACAAAAACAAATAAATGCCGGTGAAAATATGACCTCCTTGGCAGAAGAATTTACAGATGCTCAATTAAAAATGCCACACGTTAGAAAATCAACATTAGCCAAACTATATACAATATTATGAACATCAGTGTGTTTATACTTACAACATTTCGGGAGTAAAAATCTTTGAAAGAGACATCATAGTCTGCTGCGTTACCCACAAAAATAAGTAGGGGTGTGAAAAAAAAAATGATTTCACGATATATTGCGATTTTTATTTAATTTTTTTTTTAAAAATTTAATCAATATTTTTGTGTATTTGTGCAATATTTCAGTGGTAGTTACAATGTTTTAAATGTGTTGCAATGGTTACTTGATGCACTTGATTTTATGATGGCAGTGTGTAACGCCTGCAATATTTACGTATGCGTAGACATTTTATTTTCATATAATCTGTTCAGATCAGTGCTTAAACTGATACAATAGGATAAATTATTATAATTTTTCCTTAATGTTCTCACTTACAGTTGTTACAATGTCATCATTATGTTGTCATGGTTACTTTGAGACTTCTACACAGTAGTTTCAGTGAACAGAAGCTTGTTGCACTTTATTTTATGATGGCAGTGTGTAACAATATTTTCTTTTTTTCAAGGAGAAAATGTGTAAAAACAAATAAATAATAAATAGGATGTTTTGAGGCAAATAGTTTTACCTTAATTTGTCCTCTGAATGATCAATATATAGCAACTTGATTTTTCACCTCTACGATTAATTCTGATATTAACTGGGTAGACTATCGTATCGTGACCCATTTATCACGATACGTATCGTATTGCAACATCCTTGCCAATACTCACCCCTACTAGTAAGCCAACAGTCTGTTATCACCAACTTGCTTTGTGAACTTAGCAGCCAGGATTCGGCATTAAGGATTTAGTTTCATAAAGACCTCAAACTTGCAACCAGACGGCTCCACCTTAACCTCCCCCTGTGCTCTGTCTCACTCGCATGCATGCGCACAGCTGCTGCAGAAGAGGAGCTCAGCTCGTCAATTGTATTGTTGTCTCATGTCTCATTCAGCAGTAAGTAAACAATAAACTTCACCATTATATATGTTAAAAAACATGACTAAAATCTCTGTTTTAACTCTGTCAGCAGTGACGTGCTTTCAGTGTGAGCTAGTGCATGCAAGGAATCGAGAACGAGCAGGGAGACCTGATTGGTTAAAAAAAAAAAACAAAGGGTTTGTTTTTTTTCCCATTGGTCAAAGTTATTACAGGTTTACAGCTGCTACAGATGATGAATTTTCTTCGTTCCTTTTTCAGAGCACATAAGATCTTAATTTCTGAAAGGACATAAAGAAAATTTCAACCAAAAACTTAAAGTGTATCAAGAGAAAATTGCCTAACATAGCTTTAAATAATAAAAGCAAAATGGTTTTAGACCAAAGCAGTCTAAACATTTTAAACAAATAGTGTAGAGGCATTACACATCAATATACGTAAGCACATGTGATAAAGCAGGATGGTCAAAAAACTAAAGATAGTGGTGACACAATCCAGGCCCCAACCAATGCTGGGCTTTAGCTTACATCAACACATTGGATGACAAACAATTCTGGATGAAAGACGACATCTTGAAATTACATTGAAAAACGTAACAATCTTCAACATGATCGTAAACAGAAAAAAGGTCTCTGGCTTCCCAGTGAAACGTTATTCTAAACCTCATTGTTTTCTCAAAGTACGGTAATACCAGACTTGTAGTGAAGGCCTAATTGTTTTTTGAAACAATCAAATACAGATTTACTGTGATACATGTGCTTTTACACTTTGACCACTTTGTTTATATGAAGTAAGAATTCTTTACATCCTGGACACTGCCAGTGCCAGCTGCTTTGTATCTAAACTCTTGTGGTCTTTAACAGTGGTGTGCACTTAACTCTAGCATCTGGAAAAGAATGTATCAAACTTATGGACTATTATTTGTGTTGACATCTGAAATTCTACGGCGTGACATTATAAATATTAATTGGTAGCAAAAAAACTTGTTGCAGCCAACAATGAGTATAACAGCGGCAATTAGCCTAGCGACAGTAGATTCATGCTGTCATTAAATAGTTAAGCATTGACCTTCTAATGCTAACCTTCTCTTGTATTTACATTAATGTAGTAAAGCCCCTGCAATGTGCTTTTATTGACTCAACATTTATTTTCCCTTTCCACCTCAGTTATCTCGTGATCCTCTCTCTGCTCTTCACATCCCCCAACCGTCATCACAAACCTTGAAGTGTTTAGACTAGTGCAGAGTCAGACAGTATGCAAGACATACGACTCATGACCAACAGCGTCCAAGACTCAGCAGAGGTCAACACAATGAACCAATCGCGTTGAAGCCAGAGATTTTTTAACAGTGATCCAAATAAACACAGTCATCCAATTATTTATAAAAATGTTGATATTTCCATGGATCACACCTACAGGTATAATGAAGTGTCCCAACTTAGCTCACGTGAGCCAGCAGAGGGGCTGGAGGTCATGGCGTCACTATTGGTCACCTAAATTGACGTTGCAGGAAGTTTGAAGATATTCTCTGGAGTTTTTATTTCACCCTCTCATATCTATATCCATACCTCCTCTTCATATCTCTAAATGTGAGGTGGGGGTGGCGGGGGCAATCACAGGACTCCAAAGACAGCTGCAGCTTATAAGGAATGTGAGGGGCCTCAGCCAAGAGTGCAGCCAGGGAAACCATACCATATATGGAGACAGAGGCAGAATCTAATTTTTATCAATGAGCCCAGTAGGCATGAGAGTGGCTTAACATGCAAAGGTTGATCTCCCATCCTTGACGGTGTACGCTGAGGCGTTGGTTGGTGAGCGCCCTGTAAAAACAGTGAGCAGGCAGAGCAGCCTTCAAAGAGCCACACTTAAGCTGTTCAAACAGCTGAGGGAATCTCAGCATCTGGCACGGAATTTCACAAAAGGTGTGAGCTTGGTAAAGTGTGTGTGATAAATTTAATGCTCTAATTTTAACTTTTACACAACACCCTTGGAAGTGTGGTGATAAACAGGGGGTACAAACTAAGCTTGCCGTAGAATATAGAAAGCACAAACAACCATGAACTTTATTAAACTAACAAACAATGTTAATGTGCAATATTCCAAGATTTAACTTTTTAAAGTTTTACCAATCTCTATCCTTAAATCAAATGCAAGCAGCAAAGTCTTCCAAATAGCAAGTTTCACCTTTCTCATCCTAACGCAGGCCAGACCTGCACTGCTCCTTATCTTTAACGGTGTTACAAGGCTTTCCAGGATAAAAGGTCAGAAAGGTAAAGTTTAGCCAGCTTTCTCCACATGAGCCTGATCCTGCTCAAGTCTCATCTGTAAGCAGTCTGGAGTGCTTTGAAAGACTGCTAAGAATGATGTTTTAACCAAAGTAAGATGTGTTATGTCATTCTATTCTTTGATTTACAGCTTTTCATTCCTGAATAATATAATTCTTATTTATTTTCCTTTTTTTTAGAGTGAAAAGATGCATTCCTTTCTTAAAGGAAACAAATGATAAGGCCTTCAATAATTACCAGAAACAAAGATGGTATAACATGTCAACTATTTGTGTTTGAAGTCTGGTGTTGAAAATAATGTGATGGTTGCAGTGTAAAAAATGAGACATCAAAGTCATTGTGGACTGTAAATCTTATATACCTGAATTATCTTTGAAAAAGCAATTTCACATGACTAAGAACGTAATCTACATCAATTTAAGATGAGACTGGAATCATTTTCTATAAAGTCGATTGCGGAACAGATGGAACGTGGAATATTAAATTAGTGTATATATGGTACATTGTATGATCAACTGGACTCAGTATATTTCTGTGCTTTGTTGTGTTGTCTCACAATGTCTGAGCAATTACAAAAAAAAGAAAGCAAAAAAGATATGTATACAAAGATAAAGCACAAGCTCAAACTAAAAGGCATCATGTACTGTATTAGAGACAGAAATTGTGTGCCAAAATATCGATACAACAATATATCACAAGGTTTTCTCTATCAGTACGTTATCGATTTACTGGCACCTAATATCGATATTCATTTTCCGTCATTACACAAGTATAGGGCCCTATAAAATCCACGTTAACGGAATCGCAGACGGAATCAAATGGACAGAATCGGCATGAACTGCGTCACCATGAGGCAAGGAACTTTTTTTTTTTTAAATTGGGAAATGTTTCTGGGGAGCGCTGATGAGGTGCACCGCCCTCCCTCTCCTGTCTTGGCTTCATTAAACAGCGCCTAAACCACCTGAAATGCCGTCTAAACTGCTGCCAAAAAACTACGGAAATCATCACTGACTCCTAAATACAGAGCCGACCAGTGCCTGCTTAACTTTGCTGTGCCTATAAAACTCTGTCCGTTTCTTGTCAAGCGCTGAGGTGCTCTGAGCAACTTCACCTGCTCAGTGTGTTAACATCTCATCAGAGCTACAGAAGATCTGTGGGAAAAGTTGTAATGTGCGACACCATTGATGTCAGGGTAATGTACTGACTGAAATGTTTATTTTTCATATGCAGTGAAATTTTCCAGCTTTCATAAAACAAGTTCATTCTTCTTGTTAAGCAGCGCTGATGTGTCCATGTTTACAGAGAAGTTGATGAAACTAGTATTTTCTGCATTTATTTTGTTCTCAATGATTTAATTTTAATTTGCACTAACATGAACAATATTTTGGCGAAGCATTATTTTGTATTAGACTTTCTTTAAAGACTTAAACATAACACAAGGACATGTTACTAGTTGTGGTCAGTGTGTGTTAAGAATAGCCACTGCGCAGTATACACTTTGTTTTATTTGGCTGTCATTCATGTGAAAACGATTCAGTGCAGTCGATAAATACTGAATTTCTTCAGTGACATAGAAATTGTAATGTATCGTGAATGAATTTTCCCATGATATATCAATTATCGCCATATCGTGATAATATAATTTTCATTGGCAAAAATATCGCGAGCTACCTGGCGATGCCAAGCCTTAGGAATTGGACCAACATTGTGCACTGCAGCAGTTTCTGTGTTGAATGTTTTTCTTTTACTCAAACTCAAGCCGTCTATGGACAGACTTCCCTAATATTTCTCACCTTGGTCTCTCCCATGCTCTCCGACTCAGACACCTGGTAGGTGAGGTCCGTTTCCTCGAAGCCTGTGGCACTCATACGCTGGTCGGTGGAGGGGTCAGTGCGGGGCGGCGAGTCTGGTGAGTTCAGGCATGTCTGGATCAGGGCTTTGCCCGTTTCACTGGTGATCATGGGCTGAAGTTTACGGGTGGCAAATGTGTAGACGTGGCCCGTTTCACTGGCCACAAGCAGCAACACTTGAGTTCCCGTCAGCGTGGAGAGTTCATACGCCTGAAAGGCATAAAGAAAATCAATAAATCAGCATTTGACTGAGAGAACAGGATCATGTGCAGAGATAGAAATCAAACATCAAAAAGATCCAACTGACCAAAGTAGGGCTTGGATTATCTTCACACTGTGCACATGTTAACCTTAGCAACAGAGTGAATAAAAGTCAAATCCACACATGAGTCAGTGGAAAAAAGCCAAGGAGGCGTGGAATCTAAAAATACTTCCATAGTGAACTGTGATGTATGGCACAAATTAATCTAAAATAACATGAGATAAGGCTCCCAGAATAGAGATACGAGTGAGAAACTGATAGTGAAAGAGGCCTGCTTTGCATAAGCAGGAAAAAACCAAGACTGGACCAAGGACGTAAAGAATGGCTCCTAATGTGCTAACGTGGTAGCCCGCTGTGAAAAGAAAAGCCTTGCTATTCATTTCATACTGAATACTGATGATCGTACTCATTGCCTGTGCAACAGGGAAAAGGACTCTCAGACATGGATAACAGACCCAAGCACACCCGATGCTGCACTCCAAGTGAACTCCTGAGAAAGTCTTTATCTAATGACTAATCATTTATGTGAACGATGCCTCTGGTACTGTTAAGGCTCAGTTCCATTACAATCACATTGGCAAAAGGCAGCGTAGCCTGAGTTAGTTGACAAATATGCCAATTGAGACAAAGCGAGGACATGAACATGGTTTAAAACAAACTAATAAAGCTTTTACTGAGTGTATTAACACTCAGTCTTGGATTATCATAAAGCATTACGAGCACTAAGCAATTACACTTCTGTGTGTTCTCCATTTTATTGATAATACACAATGTCCACTCATCAATGAGCCTAAAAAACATTAAAAACAAATGTATGAAGGGCTCATAAATTCACAGGTCTTCATTACAATAATTTTGAAAAGGTTACTACAACTAATGTATTTTTACAGTTTTTATTTAGTTTTTATTTTGTATTTTTACAGTTTGTGTGTTCTTATTGATTATTATGTTTACAGACTAATGTGCCTGTTCTTAATATTGTTTACACTCATGTAGACAACTTGACATTTGTTACTAATTAAAGTTTTTGTATTTAATGTAGCAGTGTTCTGCATCTTTGTCTTGAATCGTATTTAAGTATCATAAAAAAATTTATATATCAATGTTCTTCTTTCATATATCGGCAGATTCATCCGTTATCAGCCGATTTTTTGGTTATCACGTGATTTATCGGTATCAGCCGATGTATCAGCTTTTTAAAGTCCCCAAATAACGGTATCAGCCCCAAAAATCCTGAAGTGGTCAGGCTGTAGTATGAACTAAACAAACCCATCAAAACTGATATGACTGAGAACAGTGTGAAGCTGTAGAAGTATATATCAAATAACTAGGGATTAGGGATGTAACGATTCACTCAACTCCCAATACGATTCGATTCACGATACTGGGTTCGCGATACGATTCTCATGATTTTTTCATTTACAAAATGGGACTGTAGACAAATACTGTATTATTTTCCTATTATTTTTCATTGTCAAAAGAATTCCTTGATAAACTATTCAAAACAATGCAATTTACCTAAAATAAATCTTGAATTAAATAAATAAAGGAATAATACAAATGAAAATGAAGCCTATTAATTTAAATTCTGGTTCTATAATAAACAATGCAAAACTGCATAATAGTCCAATTGTTAAGGCACAAAAAACATTTTCAGTTGCACTTTTAAAAAGAAAAAGAACTGTTATGCAGTTTTGCATTGTTTACTATAGAACCAACATTTGAATTAATAGGCTTCTTCATTTGTATTATTCCTTTATTTATTTCATTCAAGATTTATTTTTAGTTAAATTGCATCTTTTTGAATAGTTTATCAAGGGATTCTTTTGACAATGAATAATAAAAGGAAAACAGTATAGTTTTTTCCCCCCCAAAAAATAAAGGAATATTTTCCAGTCATCATTTTTCTACAGTCCCATTTTGTAAAATAAATTGAGAGAGAATCATATCGTGAACCCAGTATCGTGAATCGAATCATATCGGGAGTTGAGTGAATCGTTACATCCATACAAATAACACATTTTAATTACTTGCATTTAAAGACACTGCCTGTGACAGTGAGTGTATAGGATATCCCTTTCCTTGTGCTCTCTGTAAACTGGGACTGCGCCCCGTGTGACCCAGATCAGCCAGTTCACCCAATTCAAACAGTATCTAGTAAATTAATGCAGCACTGCAGGTTTCATGTGCAAAAGTCTTGCACAGTAATAAATATGGCTCCTGTTTTTCCTCATCACTGCCATCTTAATAGATTTACTCTGGTATGAGCTACAGGGGATCTGTAGCTACAGAGCCTCATGACCAGCCAACAGCTAAGGTAGAAAACTCAACTACACTATCAATACAAGAGTGTTACGCAGCAAAAAAAAACCCTACCAGCAGAATCGTTAAGTTTCCCTGCTCTGCTGATTTTCACATAAATATTAATAATAGCAGGAGGGTATGAAGGAAGGCTGCGTCTGACTGCTGTGGTGTGGTGTCTGCACAAACCCTGTTCAGCCAACAAACAAAAAGATATACACAGAACAACTGAAGGCATGGGTATCAGTGCAATTAACAATATACACAACAATTAAATGACTTAAAGGTTTGTATCTCAGTATTGAAGCATTTCTCAGCTCTGAAAACACATACTGTACCTCTCCTGACCAAATTTGCAAGGAATTTTCTGAACTCATTAATTATTGCACCACCCACCACCAAACAGTATTCTTCAACTGCCAAATATTTAAAATCTTTGACTCATCAGTCCAGAGCACCTGCTGTCATGCTGTCATGTTTTGCTAGTTTGAGCAGCTTTGCCTTGTATCTCTGTAGGAAGCCCCCCCATTAAGACCATTTAAAACCAGACTTCTTCAGAGTAGATACTATATCAGTGTTTCTGATTCCCACCTGTCCAGGTCTTGACAGTACGGAGCTGATTGCACTTCTGGTTATCACTTAATTTAAAAGTAAACAAAGCTTACTATATCTCTAACACAAATGTCCTTGTACGAACAGTGCATTTTCTACACTTATCAGGGCTTTTTTGGTTTTGTTTTCTTAGAGCTTAAACAGCACAGTGAAAACCAGGGGAAGGCCTTGCAATGAAATTGTCAAAATCTCACCTTAGCTAAATTACTTTGTCTGTTACGCAGCTGTGTCAGTTTGAGTGCGTTTCTAGGGTATTTCATTCAGCCAAATTCTCCTATTTAGTTTGATTATGGTTATTAGAGTTATTGAAGTCACAATAAACAATTTGATTTTCCAGTTATTGTCGATTATTGATCATCCGTTTAACATCAGTCAGCTGCTAAATTATTAAGCATTAACACCTCCACTGTTGTATAATTCAATTTAAATCAACAATAATAGTAAAACTCGCCTGGCTTAATTAAAAATTTCAATATTGATCTTTGGAAATTTAAGAATACACTCATAATAGTCAATAAAAGCACCCGTTTCTACTTCCACTTAAAATAATTACTCCAGATGACTCATCATAATTCATTATACCCACTTCTTTTTTTTTTAATGTCTCTTACATAAATGCAGAAGTTTAAGGGTAAAAAAAACCCAGCAATAAAGTAAATATTTAAGAAACCCTCTTTTTTTCCACAACTGTTGAAATTCTCTACACCTAAAGTTGTGGATGACCTCCTTACATAATACTCTAAATCAGCTAAATGAATATTCAAAGTGAATTAATCCTATATCTACAGTCATTTATTCATATCAAATGGAAGATGGACAAAACAAAGGGCTCAAGCCTAGTCACATTCAGGGACATGGTACAATTTGATATGGCACCAGTCTATTAAAAGCTACCATATGACACATCAGCGAACCAGAGGCTTGGACTAAAACTTAGAATCTTTCAGCAGCAAGGCAACATATCTAACCTCTTCATCACCAAGCAGAGGTGTAAAAATGATGTCATCCCAAAAAAAAAATGAAACGGTGAATAGGTGTGCAGCGCTGTAAATAATGGTGTGATAACATCACATACTGTAACACTTCCCAACTCTTTCTTTCTTAGCCATTTAAAAATCCATGAAAAACAACAAAGTGCTTAGAAGCAACCAGCAACACACTTTCTAAGTAACTGACTGTTTCTATGCTGACGCCGTGACGTGTCAACAGGTAAAATGACCACCAGTTCAACTCATACACCATCAGCTAAACCTGTCTTTGTAGCACTGCTTTTTCAGATTTAAATGCAGTCATAACAAAAAGACAGTCATCAACATCCCCCGCCAGGTTGGTTCTCATAACTCACAACCTTTTCCTCAATCTAACTTAGATGTATACATAAAAAAATATTATCACATCAGAATATAAAATTACAAACTATCTTAAACAATTTCTTACCTACAAACACAAAAGAAACTGAATACATCATCACTAGACTAGAATCATTAGTGTTATGGTATTTAATTAATTTATTTCCTCATTAATAATGAAATTATTTTCAAAAATAAAAAAGCACATGGAAAGCAAAAATAACTACATTAGTGTTTTTCCTGTTTAATATAAACCACTGCTGCTGAATCTAGTTTAGTTTATTTCTAATGCGTTACATAACGTTATGGTTGATAAATATCTTTCTGATTATTATAATTAAACCAGATCAAGCTTGATTATTTAATCATTCAGGATATTTAGGTGTAATAACAATATTTACATTACTGTCTAATGGGACCAGCTTTGTCTGTGAACACGTGAAATATATTTATTATATAACTGATTTGTCGACAATGTTGACTAATCGTTGCGCCCTTATTACTAATGAATTGAAACTTTAATAAAACGTGAATAAATCAAAACAAAAAATGAATTTACAAAAAGCATGCACATGATATGTGATTAAATGAACCAGAGGTGGTGTAATTAATCTACTGGTGCTCCTCGTTTCTTGTGATCAACTCACGTCTGTGTTGATGGCTGCAGTTAGTGGCTCACGGTATTATAATGTGCAAAATAATTTTTTTTACTGCCTTCAAAAAACCTGTGTAATCGTTTTTGCAAAAGTGACAATTCGTAGAAGTTGTAACGTCTATTGTTCTTCACACTAGGGATAGACCGATACGGATTTTTTTTAGTTACAATGTCGATACCGATTTTTTTTTCCCCATCAGCCTTAGCCGATGACTGATACAGACTGCCAATTTTCTTGAGCCGATATTACATTTGCCTCCTCAATTTACATCATAAAAACTATACAATAATAACAAATGGTATGAGTCTCAATTTTTTAAATAAGGAACAATTATTGAAATTAACAAAGGTGAGGTATGACAAGAACAAGTAGAACATATTTTAATATGTTCTACAGAACAAGTGAAAAATATTTCTGCTCACTGTAAATAATGCAGATCGGCGAACGCAGTAGCCCACGTCGGCTGATTCCGATACACATAAAAAACGCAAAAATCTGCCGATGTATCGCTCTATCACAGGGATGTCCAATTCCGGTCCTCGAGGGCCACTATCCAGCATGTTTTAGATGTTTCCCTCTTCCAACACACATGATTCAAATGATCAACTCCTCATCCAGCTCTGCAGAAGCCTGATGACGATCCTAATCATTTGAATCAGGTGTGTTGGAAGAGGGAAACATCTAAAACATGCTGGATAGTGGCCCTCGAGGACCGGAATTGGACACCCCTGCTCTATCACTACTTCACACCAGCCTCACAGTCGATAGTCAGTCACCTGTTTGTTTGGATACTATTTGGACCGTAAAACTTAAGATCACCAACACCATAAAACAAAACTACAGCGTGAGCAGCTTTTAAATAGCTAAAACATCCACAGACTGCATGAAAACAGAACAGGACCAGAAAACTGCTGAAATAAATCCTAAACAGTCCTATGTGGAGACCTGAGGGGTATTCCATAAAGGAAGGTTAAACTCTGAGAATATTACCAATAAACTCTGGGTCAACATACCATGTGATGGGAAACTCTGGGTATCGGATTCCATAACAGCTGGTATGAAGTGGGTCAATTAACCCTGAGTATGTAAACCTTGGGTTACTTACGTGCACGGGCGCGATAAAAAGCCATCATTGAAGGTTACATGAACTACCATGGTAACCACCCAGAAGAAAGGGATTTATTCACCCCGATGGGTGAAATAAGATGGTGTTTGAGGAAAATGGGCCTGTTCTAAAGGTACATTCACTAAGAACGCCACTTCAGTGACTATAGTGGCTTAAATCACCCGTGATTAGTCGCACTTTTTGGTCGTTTCATCACTTTATCGCTTCAGTGACATGACGAGCGGGAAATAATGAGTCTGGCAGCAGTTTAGGATGGCTGCATAGAGAGCCCTCCTGTTACACTGATTTTTAATGTAATATTGTCGCCAGATTCATCTCAATGTCCAAAAAATATGTCATGGAAAAAAAAAAGGCTAAAGCGAACCCGTGACCCTATGCTTCCAGGAGCGATGTCATAATTCACTGCGCCACTATAACTTCAAAGTTCCATTCATCTAAATTGTCATCTCCCCCTTTACATTTGCCACAGGTTTGTATCCAGAGATCTCTACTACAGACGTCAGTAGGCATTTTAATGCAGATCAACCTCTGTGTCTTTCCCTAAATGCTCTGCATCCACAATGTTATAAAGAAAACTACCATTTGCAAAAAAAAAAAAAAAGGGTAACGCAACACAACATTAGTAATGATGTGAGCATGTCTGTCGTGTGTGATGTTACTAATGTGTTTCAGAGAAGAGTGTTAAGTTAAAAAAAAAAAAAGTGTTCCTTGAGAAACGGTCTTCAGGTGGGCAGAGCCAGGTAGAAACCCAGGGTTTCTTTGATAAAATTGTATTGTCCCAAAAACATGCATCACATTAGAGCCCAACCAACTTTAAATAAAAAGAGAAAAGAAAAAAAAAGGGTCAGACTGCAAGAAATAGCAAGTTATTCCGACTACAATGAGCAGTGAGGGAAATCCGTGAAAGAAAATAGAGCAAACTATGAACACATTGTAATGTCTATGGGGAGATGTCCAGAAAAAAAAAAAAAAAAAAAAAAGAAGTAGGCTTAAATAAAAAAAAAAGTACAAGGCTATAACTAGTGATGCCTAGGGGGTCAAGGGGAAATTTATTTTTTAGAAAAATTTTTCTAGAAAATTTAGCAAAAATTATGCTATATGGAGGCTTTTGGTGCATTGTATTAGTGTAATTGTGGCTTTTCTTCTGTCTATTTTGTAGCACTTTCCTTAGTATGATGCATTTTCTCACATAGTTTTTGTTTGCATGATGCATTTACAAGGTGAAATCTGGAATCCATGATAAAGAATTGAGCTAATAGAAAAGATATTCATGTAATATTATAGATAATATTTTGGTGTTAAAAGGGTAAGGAAATATTCATGAACATGTTTAAAGCTTTAAATCTTTGAGTATATTGTAAATCAAAGTGTTCTGAATGGACAGTGAAGTTATTCTCCTTCTCCTGGCTCTGTAAAATGACTTTTATAAATCAAGGAGTGTGAGACTGGACTTCAGCTAATCAGAGATCTTTCTACAAACATTTGTGCTCCATGAGCTGTTTTTGGCATTACTAATGGCTGCTCGATTGAAGTCAAGGGGCGTTCAGGGACCCTAGGTAGTAAAAATGTAATGAAGGACGTCCCAGCAAAAGTCTCCATAACAGTGTTAGACACAACAGTTACACAGCAAATCAAGTGGAAGAAGGCAGACCGAGGTGGAGAAGCAACAGTTTAAAGCCACAAATACACTGAAGAGGAACGGACCGCTTTGCATCCTCATGGATCCCCGTAACTGTGCAGGGCCCGCCACACACACACGCACACGTCAGAGAGAGAGTGATAACAGACGCATGTAAACCAAGAAAAGCTTATTCAAGGTGAATTAATTATGTAGTCTGGAAGCGGCGTGATGGTTGTCAGTCCGCTCAGAGTGGCAGTCAGCTTGGATCACAGCCGCCTCTGTGAGCTCTCTGGTGGGGAAGAGCTGACGGCAGCAGCCGCACTACTCCGGACTTAACTAGAGTGATATGTGCCATCATGTTAGTCTCTAAAACACCAGAAAAATCTCCAATAACACAAAGTCCATGCATTTCTCACAAGTCTATATTGAGAAAAAAGTTGCTAAGAGCATTCAGAAATGATACCGGTAAGGGAGATTCATTTTCGGTTTCAAAACAGAGTGGAGAGAGGATTCTACAAACTGCAGCTTTAAGAATAAAAGGGGGCCAGAAAGAGAGTAGTAGGCAATTCCGCAGGTCGCCTACGCTTCTGGACATTCCTGCTATGAGGCTTTGGAGGTCATACATGTCGTGCTGTTTCTATTCATTTTCAGTTGAAATGAAAGTAAAATGTCACAATATTCACTCATCCTTCCGTTCTGTTAGTCCTGTGCAGTGGTTGTGGGAAAACGTGAGCACCAAGCAACAACTCAAGGAGCTCCTGAATATATTTAATGAATACACAAACAATATTACCCAAATAATGCGTTATCACTCATCATAATTGTATAAAAAAGTGCATGCACATGTTCTAATTAGTAAAACACACCTCTTGTCTTTGAAACAAAGTGTATGTGCAAAAGTTACAAAAGCATGCAAGAAACCTTTATCAAAACTAAAATTTCAACAATGAAACATAATACTACTACAACATATGTACCAAAACTCACATCTCAATACTTTTATTCCTCAAAATGGCTATATACGATATTAATTTTGATATTTTGAACTCAAAGTATTGGGTTAAATTTGCTGATGAAAAACGACACAGGCACATTTATTAACAAACAACTGCACAATATGAGCCACTTTGGGCTTTTTCTCCTGTAAGGGACAGCGCGTGTGAGTGAGTTCTGTAGTTCGGCTTGTTTAGGGGAAGGTCAGGGTTAAGATGCACTCAGTAATAGGGGTGGGAACCTTTGGGTACCTCGCGATACGATACAAAGCTCGCGATAACGATTATCTCACGATATGACGATACTGCGATTATCGATATATTGGTCAGAAATCAATCTACGATAATCTATGACATAACAAGAAAAAAAAATTAAGTGAAAAAATACAATTTTTATTTTACATCTCTGAAAGACAATAAATTGAAAAAGTGTCCTATGAACAGTGACACTATTTTAGTGTAACATTTCTGTAAATAAGTGTCAACATACCAATGTAAACGAATAAGTATCTCCAATAGTGCTTTCTATAAACAAAAAAATAGGGTCTTTCTTACCAGTGACACCATTATAGTGCAATATTCCAGTAAACAATATATTGGTTCCTTCAACAAACAGTGACAAAATTTATGTGAAGACCTACATGCACATTTTAGTGAAAAAGCAGCAAAGGTTTTGAAAAAAATTAAATATCAAAAAATAAAAATTAAATTAAAAAAAATATATATACATATTTTAAAATCGACACCGAGCGGGAGCATATCAATAATCGATTGTGTGGAAAAATATCGCAATATCGAGATATTGTCACACTCCTACTCAGAAATCCATCTTTAATGTGCTTTGCATGCTGTTCTGAGAAGTAACTAAAGCAGCGACTCCTAAAACGAGTACTTTAATACAAAATAAGCTATAAAATAAATATCTGAGAAATATGGATACATTGTAAAGAAGGCCACTGCTTTACTGTGCCCTATGAATAATATTAAATACTTGTATAATGCTATTTGTACTATGATTGTATAAATAAATTACAAAAAACAAGTTCAAAAATATATTGACATAGCTTGATACAGGCGATAGTCATTTTCTATATCGCCAAAATAGAAAACTAGATACATCTTGAATCTCGATATATTGCCCAACACCCATCCCTACTACTACGACTAATAAAAACCAATAAAGTAGCCTGTTTCTTTCTAAACTCAAGAACTGAAGTCAAAAATATTTGACAATGGTTTGAGCTACTCCCCATACAGCTGACGACTAGCAGTATCTTTTAATTAACTTTAAACGACTAACTTCTACTGTAACGTGTGAATTATTAACAATAATTAATGGTTGGGTGCATTCCAAGTAGCTCATTAGACCTGAACTCCATGAGGATGCTGCCTCCTCTTCAGCACTAATGACAGATGGAAAAACATCACCTGTATGCAAGTGTTTACAGAAAAAATTAACAATGTCAATTTGAAGCAGCTCGCTTCATCATGTCTAACTTCTGCCTCATGGTAGCTTACAGCAACAGGTTGAAAAGTGAGTATATTTGTGTTATTTAGACAAGCCTGCACCCCCACAGTTGGCACCGTGCAGGGGTTTGGAGGCATGTCATTCAACGCTGTGATGTAAGAAGAAGACAACAGGCCTCACTCACAGCTTTCTCTGAAAACCACGTCCTTATTGTCGGAGGATCCAGATTGAAGCCTAATCTACTCATGAATCTTCCCACTCAACCAACATGTCATTTTTTTGTGACAGCTGGCACAGTGTGGGCTAAAAATTTTTAAAAGATCTCCATCCCAATTGTGTGTCAAACAGTGTTTCATGTTGCCAAGTGGCAGTGCCTGCATAAAGACACCTCAGTTTCCACGACAACAGTCTGGGATAGATAAAGAAAAAAAAAAAAAGATGGAGTAATACTGCAGAGTCCACATATTGCTGGCAAATCTCAGCAGCGCAAGGACAACTGCAAACTCCTGACACACAATAAAAATAAATAAATATGTGTTGCACATGCGTCTCAAGCAGTTGTGAAAAATGCCAAAACTGGGTCTGACCATTTGGCTTGTGGTCATGAGTCGATACTGTATCCAAATAATCAACTTACGATGACTGGATCCTAAAAGCTGCACTGCAGTGCTTTATTATGACAGTGATTGGGAGACTGTGTTGTAAATTAGCAAATTAAAACACCTCAGGGTGAAATAGCAGCTACAAAGCTAATCATAACCCTATTTAATATTAATGCATGTGTGCAAGACTTCAACAGAAGAAGAACCAAGAAAATATAACAATAATAATTCCTGGAAAAAGAGCCTGTGTGTGTTTATTTGAGTGTACTTTGACCGTCTTCTCATGTCTTTTTCTTGGGTTTTGTCAGATGTTGGCACACACAGTCTCACCACCATCACATGGCTACAGAGGCCACTTTCCCAGTGACACAGCCTGGGCTTTGAAGGCTACTGACAGGAACTACATTGTAGCTGTTGTTGTTGTAGTACCATCAGTCAGAGCAGGGAAGATGTGGAGGTTGTGCTCGTTTCACTGGAACTGTATGTGTATGTGTGACAGAGTCAGTTGAGGAGGAGGGTCTGCAGTGTCAGAAATAGAAGTGTCAATTGCTTAAAGCCTATTTAGAGCTCATAACCTGTCATGAATGTTCTGACATCCTGAAGTCCCCTAAGACACTTGGTGCAACAACCACTCTCTGACCTGTTACTGGTTAACTGTGGCTTCACTGATTTCAAGATCATTTCCTTTATTTTGTGTCTGTAGAGGTTAGAAAGTGTCTGGTTGTTGGTGTCCTGCAGAACATGTGGGTTGACATCCACATTCACCACCGGACTCACCTTCTTCATGATGCCCGTCTTCCTCTTGCTGAAGGTGGTGTAGCGTCTCAGCTTGTTGTCAATGAACTCCATCTTTATCTTTACCCGTCCACGTGTCTTCTTGCCTGGTTTAGCCCCGGCGACCCCTCCGGGCACCATGCCGTACCCTCCAGGAGCGGCACCCACCTCCTGCCCCACCACTACAGACTCCATCTCGGCTCTCTCCCGCTTCACCCCTCTCCTGTCCCCGAGTGAACCTACGGGGTCTTCATCGTCTCCGGAGTCAGAGTCATTGTCCGAGCCGCTGCACAGAGGAGCGGGCTCCCGGTCAGGATCAAACCGAGCTCCGTGAGGCAACACAACCCCCGTGTTTATCCCCACTATGTTGCCTTGGATTGCAGTTTGAAGCGGGTTCACCCCGGGACCGTTCCCCGGTCTTGAACCTCTCGGACCCCCTGGACCATTAGCCCCCAACATCCCAACAGCGTCCCTGTCCGCCTGTCGCCCCGAAGCTCCAGAGCCCTGGCTAACTCCCGGTAAAGCTTGTCCTGCTTTCACCAAAATGGGGCGAACCCCGCTACCCAAACCGTGTCCCGCAGTCCCTCTACCCGTAAGTGAATCGTTCCCAGACTGTGTAGACCCAACCTGGCTCTGTAACATTATATTTACCAGAGCGAGTCTCGTTACACCAGCTCAGAGAGCTGGCGTGGGCTAGCCAGGGAGGAAAAAAACGCATGCACGCCGGGGTCACTAGATGTAAACAAACCAGACCAATGGATGGTTTGAAGACACCGGGAAAACACCGAGACAAAGTTTGAAAAGTGAGGCTGTCCCCTGGACCCTTCGCCCGGCTCGGTACGACTCACCCTCCGCCTCTATTTCCAAAACTATGAGCACTTTCTCAAAAAGGAAAACGCGAACAACGCCCTCCATACCACTGCGCGGCCTAATATAGTGCGCATTGTGAACCGAAAATGCCACTAATAACACTTTCTTTGTGGGAATATATTATCACGCGTAGAATTCCATTTGAAAATATAATATTACGTGTGGCTGAACTGCAGATTCGCCTTTTAATTTCCAAATAGCTTATGTCAGAGCGGAGTGATACCAAGGCCGCAGGACTACTTCCCTCCTTATAAAGAGATACAATGTTCCCTTATTTGGTGCGGTCGCTCCTTATATGGTGAGTCACAACGTCGCCTGCTGATTGGCTGAGGAATAACCGAGAGGTTTTATGATTGGTCGTTCAAGGACGCTGATTAGAATAAATACCAAAATGGTTGCGCTACCGTAAACGTCACTGAGTGAGGACAAACATTGGTACCAAAATAACTAAACGTTTATATTCATCTCAAATCACGTTATACTCCCTGCTTTGTTTTTCATGTATTTAATCAAAATATACGTCTTATTACATAGTCTGCAATGACATTGTTTTGTGTTAGAAATACTAGAGGTGGGACTGTATACAAAGTTTACGAGAGAAGACGATATACGATACTGGGCTCACGATAACGATAAGAAATTATATTTTTGTAAAGGGAAAAAAAAAAAAAATTAAAAATAAAAACAGTTTAAAAAAATAACCATATTTATATTTGACTTTATCTCATGGCATACATGCATATACTTAGTACCGTAAACTAAAAAAATTAGTAATATATTTTAAGCACAAAAAATGCCACTTGGCAAAAAAAAAAAAAAAAAAAAACTTTGACAATTAATGCCGGTCTAAAATTAAAACCAAAGCATGTAAATATTACTGCATTCTTAAAAAATATATCTGTGCATGAACTTTGCATAACAGATGTTCTATTTCCATTCAATTAGAACCCCCCTCACAATATCATAATATCAATTACTATCAGTGACATTATCTTGTACCAATTTAATATTGTGATATCTTGTCATACAATATATCTTGTGAGGGAATGTGAGGTTTGTTTATATTAGTCTACAACAGCTTAACATACATAAACCAAACCATTGACTAGCAATGAAAAGTATAAACAATAGCCACATAATTTACAAAGGTCCTTGTTAACGTACAAGTATTTATCCTATAGTCAAAAATATCAATTTCATATTTCCACAAAATGCAATATCCTTTCATCGCAGTTTGTCATATCCAATCTTCTGGTTATTTTATAGTTGCTATATTGTAAAATATATCGTCAAAAACAACTTGGATAAGGAATTATTTTTGTCAGTTGATAGAGATGAAGACATTTATTTTGTGCTTCCAAAATATTACGACTGGTCAGTTTTGTTTGTGTCATCCAAAACTAAAATAATGAGTTAGATGCTTAATCCTGCTGTTGTGCCTCAATGTAGTTTAGAGCAGCTACTTTTCCCAACCATAACAGAACCTACAAATCTTATATCTGTGTACAAGGCCCAAAGCAGTTAAAAAAAAAAAAAAAAAAAATCTTCCTAACAGACATGACTCCAAAAGCATATTGTTCAGAAGTAAAGATGCATCTTACTTGAGAGATGAAACGTCTTCAAGGACAATTCTAAGCATGTCCAGTCTTTGGATTAAAATGATCAAAATCTGGATGACTGAAAATTTCTGATATTTTGATTTACTATGTTTGAAATCATTCCAAAAATCCTCACCGTGAGGAATCTGAAGTCATAGGCGGAAAAGGATAAGCCAACCCTGTAAACACTGCCATTTCTTAAAGACCGTGGAAATCACCCAGTACACCTAAAGAATACTTTCAAAAATAAAAAGCCAGTGTATATACAGTATATCAAAGTAGAAAACATAAATCATTAAAACATGATGCCAATGTCAGAGCCACAGCACAGGGTGCACATCGCCACCCAGTGTCAAGTTTTGGCTCCATCCAAAAAAGGCCACACAACTACACTTTCATCACTTTACAGTCCCAAAGTCTATAATAATTAACAAACACTGCAGTTTCCCAAAAATGCATAATTTTTGAGGATTAACATTTGAATTAATTTAATTTAATTGTATTCAAATTAAATTATAGTTGAATCCGACACAACTTAGCTTCAAAGCAGATAAAAAACATTGTTATTTTGTCAGATGTTTCTCTGCACCTGGACGAACCTATAAATATTACCCACCAGTTATTAGAAATACAAACACCCCGAATTAAAAACATTTGTGAATCTTTATTGACAGCAGCATGTATACTTTTGAATACATTTGTGATTACTGTGAACGTTTTGCAGAAGCCGATTAAAAAAAACAAAGGTCTAGGTGTGAGTGCCTAGCATTCATTAAAAAAACAAAATAACCCAAACATTACACTAAAAACGTATAAAAAAAACAAGTTCATAAACAAAGGCCGTCGCATTTGATTAGATAATGTACAAAAAAGGAGGGAAAGTGATTAGATAATCCTTCATTTAGCAGGCACTTGGCTGAGTATGTGGGTGACCAGCTGTCACTGACCTCCTTTGTTAGCGTATGTCTTACTGCTAAACGCACAGTTTGACCATGAGAATGAATATGAAGCATTTACTACCTCACAAAAGTACCTTTATCAAACAAAAAAATGTATAAAAAAAACCGAACAAAACAGGACCTTCATCTTAAATAAACAGGCACCTGTATATTTCCTTCTACGTTACATGATGCAAAAAGAAAAAAAAAGGAAAGATAGTCTTTTAAAGGAAGTTAGTGCATGGCTTCTACATTATGTACATGGTTCTTTTTTGCAGCATTGAACAAAATAGCTGGACCAAGAGGGAATCTGTGATTTTATATAATGCAAATGACAATGTGGTAAAAAGCAGTATCAGTGAGAAAAAAAAAGCACCTCAATGTTTATATAAGAACACAACATAACTGTAAAAAAAAAAAAAAAAACTATATAATGTAAAGTCCACACTGGCACAATCTCATTGATTTCACGTGTTCCTCATTTAAAAGACTTGATCGTTTTCTGTTGTTCCTGAAGTTTTACCATCACGCACACACACACACACATCTCCATTTCCCCCCACACGTTTACTCATGTTGGAACAGATGACAAATCTTCATGCAAACTTCATTTCTTCCAACAAGTACTGTATAGCTTGAGTTTGGGAAACTCGGACGTGTAACATTGAATATTGAAAAAAAATGTAAGTTGAAGCAGATAAAACAGATTTGTCTCCTCGGTAGCTGATGTTGTTTCCTCTCAAGTGTTGAAGGTTGATGTGAGTGTGTGGAGGGTTAGAGGCACTGTGAGACAACCCGTCTCTGACACCAACAGGTCACAGTGGAAGCACACACAGGAAGTGTGGTTTGATCAGAGGGAGGTCGTCTGCACCGTGGTTAAGGCAAACTCCTGGAGCCAGTCACACAAAAACGTGGGTTTTCCACTGATGCGACAACACAAGTAGTCCACACTGTCTTTCTTTGAAATGCATATATATATAAAAAGTGTTTCTCCTCTGCCTCGTTTCCCTGAAATGTGAGACTTTGAATTCAGCATAGCTGTCTTTGTATTGGGAGGGAGGGAGGCTGGTTCCTCTGTGCTGTGCACTGGTGCTCATCTTAAATCATCACACTTTGCTGTTGGAAGGCAGCTCTCCCAGCGCGTGGACGATGTCGGTGAAGGAGGGCCGCTCTTTGAGGCTCAACGCCCAGCAGCGGGACATGAGCTTGTAGATTTTAGAGGGGCATCCGTCTGGAACAGGCAGCTTCAGCTTCCCTGACTGCAGACCTGCAAAGTGGAGACATAGAGAGGTACTGTGTGAAGTTCAGTTAGAGTTGTGACAAGCGCTGTTGAGCGTAGGGGTCCCCTATGGTGTCATTTTCATCTCCTACGGTGTTGTTATGAACTCTTCAAGTTGTAGACTACTGTGTATTCTTTCTCTTATTTTGAAAGGTGTTTATGCAGTGTTTTCCTTTTTTCTCCCCACGTTTGTCTGTGGACATGTTTACAGCGGTGCAGCAGTCACTGATGATGTACGTTATGTTCATAGTGGTGTGAAATGGATATATACATGTTACTTACCTCTTCTGATAATGTTGATTAGCTCCTGGTGTGTATTTGGACTCTTTAAAATGTGAGTTTTCACTCTGTAGAATGATCGTGATTTAGCATTGTTTAAGCTAACAGAGTTGGTTGGTGTGGCTGTTTGCCTCAGATTGTTTCCAGTTTACATGTATACGCTATGTGATTTCAGTATATATTAGGAGGTTGATATTGGAAAATCTTTCTTTATTGTGTTTATTTACAGCATTTTAATTTACAGTAGTACACAATGTTAATTTAGTCTTTTTTTCTTGTTGTATATTTCTAGAAACTGCTACTCTGTAGCTAGATGCATCGCTGTGCACATACAGTTCATCAGTAAACAGTTAATACTCATCTGATGTCCCGTGTGCTCTCTGACCGGAGCCCTGCAGTGGTCAGTTAGGCTAAAATCAGCAATCAGAGGTAATAATCCTCAACAGGTGTGATGTCGCCCCCTACACTGTGTTTCAACCAGCATGGGGGGTTCTGTTTTTTACTTTTTTTAATCGGTACCGTCATAATAATTGTTGCACACTTGAACTTCTAGTCGTGCCCCTGTTGTTTTAACTCTTTTTATTCTGCATAACTGAGAAAAACATACATCAGCCGTTCCGTCTATTTATTACAGGCAATTTGCTTGGATTCCCCGTCTTTACCTGAGGACCCCCGCAGCCACTTAGCTGCCCCCGATGCTGCCTGTGTGCTTCTTCTGCTTGGTAATCATATCTGACCTTTCGCAAAAGCCCCGCCCCCCTTATTTACTTTTGCGATGTGGATAAAGTTCTGAGTTAGTCTCCTCTGTAATGGCTAGGAGAAGTCTACCGGTGCATGTTAGAGACTGTTTTTAGAGCAATACCAGTGCAATATCCTCCAGATCCAGACAAAATAGGTTACAAGATGCTGTGGAGGGATATATTCAACATAATAAAATAAACAATGAAGGGGACATTATAACCATTTAAGCAAAAGCCTACCGGTCAATGGCGAAAGGAGAAAAACCCCATAATTTTGACCTCAAATGTAATGAGCACAACCTTGTGGACGAGTCATGCTCCTGCACTGCTGGGTACGTTTTCTTATATTGCATTGTTCGTATCTTCCTTAAGCTGAGAGCGTTACCACAGCTAATGGGGATCTTAATAAAACAAACTGTTAAATTAGCTATAGCTAGCTGAACCTACAGTTGACTTAAGGCTAATAAGATAGCAGCTATTAATGCTGCTAAGTGGTAACAATGCCTGTTAATATAGATTGGGAAACTTCTATGCTTCAGGAGGATGTGGACTGAAATATTGATGGCAATATAGTAATATGATAGTAGCTAATAACTATATATCCCCCCCCCCTTTTCACTAGGTACCTGAATGTATAGTTATGTTAAGGCACTGTAATATCTTTCAACACCTGATTTAATCAAAAACATATCAAATCACGCTTTATTGTCATTCTGCTGAACATGCACATTAGTGCAGACAATATGAGATAACGTTAAAACATACATATCTCTCATACTACACATACACACATACTGACGCACACACATCCCTGAGATGTTTTTATAGTTTTATAGTCCATTGTAGACATCGCTCCATTTGTGTTTTTGGCTTTGGGAACAGAAAGAACACGACTCCCCCAGCCAAATAGTTGGGGTACCTGGTATCTGACTTGAACAAGCAATGCGTACACCGCTTCATTATTGTGACTGTGGGCGGTTCTCCTTCTACTGCTCTGAGCGTGTTGGACCTTGTTTACATAGTAACGGTTGCTCGGACGTATGATTGGACAATGACTGTTTGTTGGGGGGGGGGTTGTGAAAGGTCCAATATAAACGGTGCTTTATCCAAATCACAATGTAAATACGGTCTGGTTGAAACGTGTTTGGCCTTAAAGAGACATCGGTTAGGTCTTCTTTTAATGCCTGATTAAAGCTCTACTGTGTGCATCCTCTGCTTTGTAACCAATAATCACCAATATAAACGGTGTGCTTCATAATCTCAAAATTAATGAGTTGGAGGGGCATGTCCATAACAGTCCCTATATTACTGCGGGTCCTACATAATGTTGGAATCAGTCTATATCTATACAGTGTCTGAGTAGTTATTAGTGGAGGACCTATACCAGCATGAGTAACTCTAACGACATTCATCATGACCCTTCACCACTTCAACAAATAACTTTTAGCATTAAAGCAAGGCAGTAACAAAGATTAAAACCGTACGTAACAAAATTTAGCTGTCAGAGGGTTATAAATGTCAACATTGTCGGGGGGGGGGGCGGCAACACTCGCGTCGTCGGTGCTGTAAAAAAATTCCTGGTGAGAACCCTGGACACGTACCCCAAACTGTCTAATACTGACCTTCAAGCACCTCGTCGTCACTCAGCTTGGTGTACGGCATTTCCCCAAGACTGAACACTTCCCACATCAGAACCCCGAAGGCCCACACATCAGACTTGGTGGAGAAATCATCTTCAAACACTGACTCTGTTGGGAGCCAGCGCAGTGGGATCCATGCCTGTCTGTAGTGATAGTATTCACTGGAGAAAAGACAAAAACATTAATCATCCACATGTTCCTGGTTCTGTTGATTTTATGAATACATCTGATTCTGTGTGGCTGACGGACCTGTTGTAGACGTCCTTGCTGAGACTGAGTGAGGACACTTTGACACGCCTCTGACTGTTGATCAGACAATTACGGGCAGCAACGTCTTTGTGGACGAAGCGATGATTGGACAGATGCTCCATGCCCTGGGCCACCTGAGTACAGATGGAAACCTAAAAGAAACGAGACTCCTTTAAAGAACCAGGCCAAGCAACATTTGGAAAACAGCTTAATTAATAGAAACCCATTTACATCATTTTAAAATGACATGTATTATTATTAATAATAAGATGATGAAATGCAGTGAAGACTTAAATATGACTGAATGCCTGGAGGATTTCATCCTAGTTTCACACTCAACACTTACTTTGGTCTTGGTGCTGATTGGCTGAGACTTGACTTTGTCATCTTTGCTTTTGGAAATTCTTAGAAACTGCTTCAGATCACCCTGAAGACAAAAATACAAAACAAAAGAGGTAATGAAGTCAATTCCATTTCCACCGGTTAGTTTCACTATTCAATGATTTTATAGTAAAATTTAATTTTGCTTTACATTTCATCTTTTTTTTTTTTTATAGTAACATTTAATGTAAAGAAACTTGTCTTTACATGTGTTTTTAAACTGAGATTTTAGTTGTAACTTTAGTCCGGTCCATTAATATTTGGATGCTGACCATTTTTTCGCTTTTTTCCCACTCCAATTTTTAGCCATCATCATTACTCTGATTTGGATGTAGAGAAAAGTGTGCACTGAAGGCACTGTGTCATTTAAAAAATATAATAATATTAAATTGATCTCCTGTCATGTGTCAAAATGCTAAAAATTGTGTCTCTGTCAACAAACAACGCATGAAAATTTCTGTATGAGCGCTGAAATAGTTGGAAAACTGATGTTGCTCTACAACACATGTCAAACTCAAGGCCTGGGTGCCAAATTTGGCCCTTTAAAGCTCCCAAGTCGGCCCGCAGGAGACAGGAAAAATGACAGTGATAACATGGCTCATTGTTTAAATCACCAACTGATTCAGTTATAGATATCTCAGTACTTCTAATTATACAAAGTCAATGAAACTTCACATTTATTCCCAGGGCTCGCAGTTTTCCCATGTTTATATCACATGATGGCAGTCAATTTTTAGTACTTTAAATTTTTCCAAAATTCTACAATTTTCCTCAAATTTTTCCCTAAAATTTTCCCAAATTAAACAAAAAATAGTCACAATCAAGGACATTTAAGATTCTGCAGGGACTTATATCTGTCACTTATTAAGTATTAAGTATGCCTTACATACTATAAATACAATGTATAGATAAAAGTGCAAACTAGGGCTTAAGAACAATAAAATTGCTAGTTTTCCCACCTATAATCTGCAGCCCATTTGAGATTAAACTGGACTGTATTTGGCCCCTGAACTGAAATGAGTTTGACACCCCTGCTCTACAAACACATAACAGTTCCAGGGTACTGTATACTAGGTCTGGGCGATATGGACCACAACTCATATCTCAATATCTTTTTCTAGAAAATGCTATTTAAGATATACATCTCGATAATTTTATTTCAAATGAAGTCTGACAAGAAAGGACAATTCTTGGTTCAATTTGCGGATGCAAAATGTGCCTACACAGGCACATTTATTAACAAACATCTGCACAATATGTGCCACTTTTGGCTTTTTCACCTGTAAGGGACAGCACGTGTGAGTGGGTTCTGCAGTGTGGCTTGTTATGGGGAAAGTAAACTTAGCAACTTCTAAAACAACAATTTTGATACAAAATAAGATATATAATAATAATAATAATATATATATATCGATATATGCAATATTGTAGTTACAGCCCTACTGTATACTGTAAGTATTTTCCTCATAGAAAGCTAGATGAACTTTTGTCATGTTTAGTTTTTGGCCTTCAACTCTAACCTTTCAAACTAAGTTTTCTCTTTGTAATTTAAAGGCCTTCCTGAGACGTTAAGATCATGAGCTGCAACATTAGCCATGTGTGTGTGTGTGTGTTTACCAGGTCGTAGTACTCCAGGATCATATAGTGTGGCTCCGCCTCCCTGCACAGGCCCAGCAGGCGAACCACACTGGGGTGGCTGAGTTTGGCAAACATTTCGGCTTCTCGGCGGAAGTCCAGCTGCAGCTGCTCGTCTCTGGTCTGAAGGCTCTTCACCAGCACCACCGTCTCCTCCTCAGACTCCTCGATGCCTTTGGCTTTGGAGAGCAGCACCTCACCAAACTCACCCTTACCTGGGTCACAATCACACAGCAGATGGTCACAGGAACAGCAAACACAGGCTGTACTTAGTGCGACTATTGTGTACCTACCTAATGTAGTGATGGTTTGGAGGTTAGTCCGTACAAAGTGTAGTTTATCGTTGCTGACGTGGCTGTGACGTTTCTCTGGTGTAGCGATGGCTCCCATGTTGGTCAGAGCCACCTCCTCCTGGATCTCAGCTGTAGTGTGTCCGTTTTGTTGAACAGCTCCTCCTAATGAAAACAATTAGTGCTGAACAATTAATTGCATTTGTGATATTATCGCAATATCATAAAACACGATTTTCTAATCACAAAGGCTGCTATTTAAAAAAAAAAAAAAAAATTCTTGTCCTGTCCTGTGAAGTTCAGAGTGTGTTTAAGAAGTCCACATGTTTACATGAAACGTGAAGTTAGTTAGATATGTTGAAGATGTAAAGCCATAGATTTGTTTGCTTTATTGTTTTTGGGCTTTGAAATGTACATTTTATATTTATTTAAAGTTTAAACAAATCTGAAATTGTTTATTATGAATCCGATTGATTTATTGCTTGTGTTCATTGAAAAATACATGACAAGATTTAACCACATATTAAATAGCAATATTGAGGGAAAAAAATCGCGATTAGATTATTTTCCAAAATCGTTCAGCCTTAAAAATAATACAAGTTTACAACAAACTGATAATCTACAACCAGAGTTGGGGTCAATTATTGTTGTAATCGTGTAATAATAATAATTAATTATAATTATGACAATTATAACTGTAATTATAACTGAAAAAAAATTGGTTACTCTTAAAACCGTAATTAAATTGTAATTGAGTTCAGATAATTATCTTTGTAATTGTAATACACATGGAAATTAAATAACGTGTCAATGACAATGTGTGGTGTGTCAGTTCTGTGGAAGCTCTAAATCATGTCAACGGCATTTTATTTTACTTATTTATTTATTCATTATTTTTTTAATTTGTATGTACTTTTAAAGTCATGTGGTGGACTGTATGTGTGAACCGTGCAACTTGGTGGCAAATACATTTTCCCAGTGGGGATTAACAAAGTTTCTCTAATCTCTAATCTAATCTAATTTAATTAATCGCAAAACTAGGGAACAACGTTACAGTTTTATGGCTTACACATACATAGTAAACAATTATATAAATGTGTTTCAGATCAAAAAAACAAACAAAAAAAAGGCTCAGCTGACCACACCAAAAATATTAATAGCAATATTTTCATGGAAAAGGAAGCTTAACAACGTAACCAAGAGTTGAGAAACACATTCGATGATAGATAATATTTTTTAGTGTATTTTACAGCTGATTAAAGATATAAGTCAAAACTGATCCATTATCATAAGAGATGCTAACAGAAAGCTAACACAAGAGGAAGGTTACGTTTTATGGGCTTATTTATTTCTTTGTGATTAATTGTAATTAAACTTTAGTAATTGAGAACGTAACTGTATTTGACTTTTAGGGGGGAAACAATAATTGTAATTGTAGTTGTAATTGGAAAAAATGCAGGTCACCATAATCAAAATGTAGTTGTAATTAAGCATGGTTAATTGAAGATGTAATTGCAAATAAAAAAAAAAAATGTAATTAACCCCAACCCTGTATAAAACTAATCAAAAGTTCTTTCTATATCACACAAGTTAACAAACTCTTAGCACATACAAAGACAATCCACGCGCGTGTTGTTTAACTTATTGCATGCAATGCCTACACCAACCATACGGGGGCAGTAAGTGAGCGTGTCATCATAAGACCCTCCTCACCATTGAGACACTCCATCTCCGGCTCGTCTCCATCCTGACCCTTCTGTTGCCTTTTGGCGTTGCGTCTCTTTTTGCAGTAGAACATGAGTCCCAGCACCACAATGATGTACGCCACTGCTGCTCCCACTGACAGCCCAATGGTCTGGATCATCTTATAAGGAGCTCGGTCCTCGATCTCACTGGGAAAATGTGCTGGTTTTTCTGTTGGAACAACAAATACAACCTTTGTGGTCAAATCAAAACCACTGTTAAAGTGTGTTAGATCTCATGCTGTCTCACAATATTCAACACAATGTTTTATTTTAATGTGCACTTTAGCCTAAATGTTATTCACATGAAAAATACGTACAAAGTTTGTGTATACAAAGCATGTGGAATTTTCTGCATTGATGTTTTGAGCCAAGATAATTCACATGTGCCATATTATAACTGAAGAAAACAAAATATGGATAAGTAAGAAAAAAAAAATAAATCTGGATGGTCCTCAACTAGTATCACCCTGGGACCCACATTTTGCCACTGTCATTAAACTGCGACCAAGAATTCAACCAACCAAATAAGGTTTTTCAAAAATAGCTGTTGAAAACACACACATACATAATCTTTTTTTTTTTTAAAAAACATAACTATATATGTTCCTGTGCAACACGCATTTCACAGCACGCCTGTCAAAATAAAAGACAAATCCAACATTAGACATTAAGTATTTATTTGTTTTTGACCAGCTGTCCCGACCCACCAGTTGAGAATCGCTGGTTTAGAATGCTGTTAACTTTTAAATAAAGTTGTATTATTTCTCCAAGTAAAGATATGAGATAGAAGATGCAGCAAAAATAGCCAAATAATTTCAATTGTATAGCAGATATTAATAAAGTGTGTTTTTCACTGTTAATAGTGTCAATAATAAAGTTATTAATTAACTTAGTTATGGAGTGGAGGAGAAGAGCTGAAAAAAGCGTTCCAATGCTGACTCAGCATTTTACATACAGTAAATTACATCTGGAGCTTGAAAAAACTGAGAAAGTAATTAAATCCTTCAAATAAATTGGACAGAACTTAATTTAAATGCTAACAAAGTTAACTGAACAAAGGCAGAGCTGATGTGTGATTTTTAGCATCAGTTTTCACACTAAAACAAAGAGCAGATCTAACCAAATGTCCCTCAGTTTGAAGCTTTATTATTAAACTGTCAGTTCAATGCCATCACCTCAGTGACAGCTGTGGCCTCACATTGAGCTGCAGTTATTAAACGTGTCAGCAGAGATGACGGACAGAAGGTGGAGGTTTCAATAATCTAACATTTGGGACTTTGGAAAGCACCTTTATTTCTTGATGAAAGCGTGATTTAAACTCACCCACTACATAGAGCTGAGCCACGCGGTCTTTGATGCTGCAGCTGTTTCCAGCTACACACGTGTATCTGCCCGTGTCGTCTGTGGTCACATCAGAAATGATCAAGGAGCCATTGGGCATCTTCTGGAACCTGGAGGAGAAAAGGCAACAGTAGAGGTAATTATACTATTTACTGTGCACGTATACATTAGGGATTAGATTATGTACATTAGAAACCAAATTTGGTTCCATATCTGGCCAAATTATTTGGGTCCAAATTTTTTGCAAATGAATTAATATTTAGAGGGTGCACAAGACACTTGAAAATTGCTCCATACTATAACATAACAAGCCAAATAACAAAAGACATATTAGAATAATTTGTGGTTATGTTCTGCAAAAAACAAACTGAGACAAACAGGGAATGCACCGTGCTGGTGGTTAGGGTTTAATCTGCTTCCCTTATAATCTGCTTGATGGGCATCACCTCTGAACCTTCACTTTTCATAACGCTATATATCCTAGGTTCCCAAAGTGGGGTACGGGTACCCCCAGGGGTACGCAAAATTGTCATAGGGGGTACATGAATGAAAATTAAAAACAATGACAACATCAAAAACTAGAATATAAATAGAGCGGTTAATGTCAATGCTAGGTTAAGGCTAATGCTAGGTTATTGTTATTGCTAGGCTAATGCTAGGTAAATGCTAATGCTAGGTGAATGTTAATGCTAGGCTAATTCTGATGCTAGGTTATTGTTAATGGTAGGCTAATGCCCGGTTAATGCTATTGCCAAGCTAATGCTATTGCCAGGCTAATGTTAGGTCAATGTTAATGTTAGGCTAATTCTATTGCTATGTTAATGTTAAGTTAATGCTATTGCAAGGTTAATGCTAGGCTAATGTTAATGCTAGGCTAATGCTATTGCTATCGTAACGTTAATGCTAGGTTATTGCTATTACTAGGTAAATGCTAATGCTAGGCTAATGATAATGCTATGTTAAAACTAATACTAGGTCAATATTAATGCTAGGTTAATGCTATTGCTAGGATAATACTAATGCTAGATAATGCTAATGTAGTGAGACGCCGGCCAGCACCTGCATCCTCATTTTCTTCAGGATAGCTAAAATTCACTGTAGGGCTTCATTGTACATGACATTACATCATTGTGTTTTTTAAGTGTGCAGAAGTAGGGGGCACATTGCTTAAGGTTAAATGTCTGAAGGGGTACATGACTGTGAAAAGTTTGGGAACCACTGCTACATATGTATAATGCCTGGGTAATTAGTCATTTTGCAAGAAGTTTTGAGCAGCTTGTGCAACCTCTAAAACATCCAATTTTTTTCTTTCACGTTTCTTCCGAAATCATCTTCTGGATGCAAAAACCTAATACAAGGTTCTAATCGAGGTTATCTAAAACTTTAATTTGACCATGTTTTGATGGACCATCCTATTATACATACATCTATGAGCGAGGCCATAAGCAAAATAAATAAATAAATAAATGCAGTCCTCTGTATCCTTCGGAAACTGTGATATATCATAGTCACTTTTTGTAGGATCACAATGAAAGAAAATTAATAAAAAATGTTCATGTCAATTACAGTTTCACTATTAGGTAACAGGTTCCCTTAAGTTAAAATAACTATTTCGTGCAAATTGAGGAAAAAATGGCAAGACCACAAATGCAAGACCAACTCACTATCTTCCATGCACACTTTTAACAAAAGTTTGACTATAGAAACATAAAATCCAACATAAGATGTTTGATTATTTTACCTCCTGTTCTTGCTGAGGTCCAGCGTCTTATCTTTAACCATCCAGTGGATGTGAGGCTCAGGGTCTCCGGTGGCCTGACAGTGCAGAACGGCAGTGTGGCCCTGGTACACTGTTGTGTTCTCAGGTTCCACTTTAAAGCGGATGTAGACTGTTTGTGCACACCAGGACGGAAAAAACATAAAGCTCATTATGTAACACTTAAACCAAAACTTGACTGCATCTACCTTTTACATACAAAAAACATAAATCATTGTCCAAATGACCAAATTATTCAGGTGCAGATAAATCAGATCAGATTTCTAAATACGCAATTAAACTCCTCCAATGTTTGGAGGATCAAAATTTGAATTCTCCCATACTTTTTTTTCCATGACGCATCAAATATGGTGAATAGAGGTCATAAGTGACAATAATGGGCCAATATTCGTGGGGGTTTATATGAAAATGTCTTGAAAGTGGAAAAAATGTGCAGAAAAGGTATTGAAATTTGATGGAGAAGTGGCAGAAATAATGGAATGTAGCAAAAATGCATTAAAAAAGCAAAAACATGGAAAAAAAGTCATGAAAATAGGTTCAAATATGGCAAGTTTAGTTAAAAAATAACCAAAAATGGGCTCAAATTGTTCAGAAGATTTTCTGTTTCATAAAGCAATGTGGCGAGCCCCTACCGGTGTCTCCTGACCCCAAGGTTGAGAACCACTCTTATGCTTTACTTCTTCAGTAATGAGAGTGACTGACCTGCCACGGTGAGGGTCACTAAAGCTCTGATCTCCCCCTGGAGGCTGTTGGAGGCGATGCAGGTGTAGTTGCCAGCATCGCTGCGGGTGACTTTAGTGAAGTGGAGCTGCCCGTTTCTTTGGTCCACGTGGGGCGGCAGCTCTCCCCCATCTACAGGGAACGGGAAACAGACACGATGATGAGGTGTGGGAGCCAAAAATGAGGAATTTCACTCCATCCCTGAGTTGCTGGAGGCGATAAGTGATCAGTGCTTGCTTAAGCACATGCCTCATATTTTCATAGGAAGAGTTTGTCAAAACAGACGCCAAAAATCTGAAAGGTTTACAATGTTCTGAATGAAGCGTCATTCCAACGTGATTTAAAGCTGATGTTGAGCGAGTGCACACCTGCTTTGGTCCAGCGGATAGTGGGGCTCTCCCGGCCTTTAGCCGCACACTGAATGGTGATTTCTTTATCCAGCTCCAGGCACTGTGACGGCTGGGGGGTCGGAGTGAATTTCAGCTTCTCTGAACACAAAAAAAAAAAACACACAATACATGTGGTTAATAAAGGGGGAGGAGGATCCCTGGCTTGTTTAAACTTCCTTTGTGCAAGTCACACTCAAACGGATGTTAATCGTGTACAGACATATTGTGTGAAGCAATAGAGACAAAATTTAAGGTCTATCAGAGGTTGAGATCTTGCAAACAAAGATCAGCCGACATGTCAAACCATTAATCACAGAAAGCTTTAGGAAAGGAGCTTGTTCAGAAGAAGACAAGCATAGCGCTAGCATTCATGATGAGTCATATTTGCAGCTCTGTGGATGTCCTGCAGGACGGTCTGATACACACTCCTATTTTTAGAAACACAAACACACACAGGCCCACTTGCTTTCTTTTGCTTTAAAGTGCTTTATTACTCCACTCAGTGATTCCTCATCACTTACCAAGAACAGTAACTCTAGCTTGTCCAGACAGTCGGCCGCCTACGGTCCTGGTTTCACAGCCGTACATGAGGCCATCGTATACCTCCACATTGTTGATCCTTAGCGTGCCGTTGGGAAAAATCTTAAAACGCGAGTCCTGGTCGAGTAGAGAGAAAACAAAGTATTATCATCAGGCAATTTTTAAATACAGTGTAACTTGCACTTAGCGCTCCCCCAAAGGTCCCTTTTGGTTATGCAACTGTCGTAAAAACTCCACACCCCCCGCCGCCTGCCCCACCCCACAGCTACTTGCACACATTTGCTCTCCCAAGACAGTAGCAGCCGATCACTGAAAAATCCTAATACAACAGTGACACTAAGGGTGCTTTCACACATATAGTCCCATGTGACCACGTGAACAGTATGAGGAAGAGAGACACGCAAAATAAATGAATGCTGTGGGAGTAATATGGAAGGGAGTGTGGAAATGTGTGTGATGTGTTTGTTTGTGTGCTGACAAAGCGGTTCTGAAAATGAATGGATAGATATATAGATGGATGGATACGTGTGTGTGCTGCCTGATGGAGTGCTGGGTTGCGAGAGTGCGTGCCTGCAGTGTATGTGATTGCTGTGTGCTGCTGCTGAACTGTCACTGCATGGAGTTGCTCCGTTCCTCAGACAAAGGTCTTTTCTGCCTTTTATTGCTGGCTTCACCATGATATAAGTTGGAGAAATGTGAATTTGTAGACAACAGTGTGCAGCCACAGGGCTGGTCATAATCTAGCATTAGTTTGTATTGGGCTGCCGTAAAGCAGTACGTCTTGCCACCTGGTCGGAGGCAGGAAAGTTGCAAGTGCTGTTTTCTGGCCAGAGACAGCATGGAGAGATGAAAGACCCCCCATTCACCCCAGTTTTGCTTTAAATAGTACTCAAAGTAAAAGTAGTTATTTTAATCCCCCACATTTACATCTCATGTATCAACTTAAAAAAGAAGAGACCAAATCTTGCACAATTGAAACTTAATTTATTTTCCACTAATGCAGGGGTCTGCAATCTGTGACTCTCGAGCCTCATGTGGCCCTTTCACTTTTTTGCGATGGCTCCCTATAGCTTTAAAAAATATTGAAATAACAAAATGTTTTTTTCTTACACAGGGGATTATTAATGAATAATGACATTGACACCGAATAAAATCATGATATAACAATTTGTCAACCAAAAAATAAATCACATTGTGCAATAACTTCCTACTCCACCTCCTGCAACATCTACAGACCATCAACTTTCCTGCACCTGTGGCTAACCTTAAGTTTTAAATCCCTGTTAAGATAACTAAATCAAATGGATGACTATTCTGGAAGAAAATAAAGGTTTTAATTGTGTTGGGACGGATTTATTGTCCCAAGAAATGAGCAATTAGCATGTGATGACTGACATGATCATGTGTTATCAAATTGAAATTATTTTTTGTAGCCCTTCAAATACATTAAGAATAATCTTCTTTACATAACATTATTTGATATAATTTTAATTGTAAATAATAGGACTTTAATCCAGGTGAGATGAGGCAAAATGGCTCCTTTGAAAGTAAAGGTTGCAAACTGCTGCACTAAGGCATCTGTATAAAATAAAAACTTTGTCAACATGTACAATAAAAAAATAAATAACACCAATAAATTCTATTATTCAAAATGAAACATTTTGCAGGCTCCAAGTATAGATGCATTTAGAAAATATAAAACTGAGAAAACAACCTTCATTCAAAGCTGTTTTGGGGCCGTGCATTATGTCTAATCTGATTGGTCGGCTGTGATGTGATGCATTTGATTATTATCTGGTCATTTCATTTTTTGTAGTTTCACAATCTCCGTTGATAATTTTAAAACAAAAAAAATAATAATTTACTCAGTAACGGTTGGGTGTAGAAATGTAACAAATTACTTTACTTCTTTTAAAACGTACTTAAGTACAAGAAAAATTATTGATTTAGAAATATAGTAAAAAAAAAAGTTCAAGTACCCATATAAGCAACTCAATTACAGTAACGTGAGCACTTGTAATCCGTTCTTTTCACCTCTGCTGATGACTGACCTCAGATGTGATGATAATGTTGTTGCGGAGCCAGGTGACCTCAGGCGAAGGGTTGGCCTGAGCGTGACAGTGGAGGTAACCTGGTTTCCCCTCCTCCAGACGGGAGTCCTGAGGCCTCATCACCCACACAGGAGCAGCTGTGGACGTACAGGATGGGATTTCACACTGTCACACTGAAATAACCAATGACGGGTCAGTAGCTATCAAACAGTCTCCTGAAGGGATATGAAACATGTTAATAAGATGGGTTCTTTCTAATAACAGAGTGAGCTTTATTAAGCTGTTGTTTCTGATGAGGAAAACCTAGCATAGGAAGAGGCGTGAACATATCCACCGTATCCTTAGCGCTGCTACTTCAAAATCAAAGCTTGGTTTCCTGAGCAATAATTAAATAAAAGACACCATGGAGAAATGGGATTAATTTGGTTGAACAGATTGTTTAACTGCCTCTTCTGACCAATGGTTCTCAACTTGTGTGGCGTCAGGACCATTATATCATTATTCAAGCACACGACCCAACCACGGATAAGAGGCAGAAAATGGATGGATGGATAACAAGCTGTGAGCAAAATTGAGTTTTCCATCGAATCTGAAAAAGTTGTATTTCCAGCGTGCGTGTTTTAAACCAGGTTCTTAAATTTGGGGTCGGGAACCCATTTGGGTTTTAGAGACACTGGGAGGGGGTGGCAAGACGCCATTGCTCCTTTTCATGCATTCATGCTACATTTTTCCCATTTCTGTCACTTCTTCATCAAATTTCTATGCAATTTTTTTCCATTTTCAAGACATTTTCAACCCTTTCCACCCCTTTTCGCACCTAACGCCAAATATGTTGACCAATTATTGTCAATTTAACCACATTCACAATTTGTCATGCCCATTATTTGCCAGTTTAAACTAATTGTTCCTAGTTTTTTTCCCTGCCAATTTTAATCCATTATTGACACTTTTCTGAATCCTGTGACTTGGCCACTTTAATTTGCAATTTCTGTGGTTTTTAAAATCCCATTTCACCACCTTTTCTACCATTTTTGGTCTCTTTTAACCTATCTTATTTCTGATTAAAACAAGGATTTACATCTCTAAGATGACTATGTACTATGGCACAAATACCAAAATGTCCTGGATAACGGTGGATATTATTCAGATCAATAAATAAATGTGGTTATCACACATTCATAGAACAACGGACCATCATTTTGCTGACTTCAGGTACAGGTACAATTTCCTTAAAAACAGTTGTCTGAATAAATGAAACCAGAACATATTACTGAAAAAGTTGTGATTTTATAAAAACGTGATAGAACTATTTGCCGGTACTGTTAAGTGTGAATAGGTGGCTTTATTTCTGCTCTATATATACATTAAAGTTTAAAAGAAAGGCACAAGATAACAAGGAAAAAACCACGACCCACTGAAAATAGATCCACAACCCACTTTTGGGTCCCAAGCCATGAATTAAGAACAATTATTACTAAAACGGAAAAAAAATCAACTCCTGTTCACTGTTATAACAATAATTAAAATAAATGCACATTGTTACTGTACCAGGGTGAACCCTGGCCTAAAGCTGGGATACTGGAATTTCTCCAGCACTTTTAAACCTAGTTTGGGTAAAAAAAGGTGAGAATAAATGAATGCTTGGCGTGTGACTCACTGGCCACAGTGAAAGTGACCTCCTGCGTTTTGCGTCCGGCTTTGTTCTGAGCCACACAGGTGTAGGTGCCTGAGTCCCCCTCCTCTGTGGGGCTGAAGACCAGATCCAGGCCATCTTGGTAGACTCTGCCCTCTGCTGGCACTCTCTGGCCCCCCCTTTCCCACCACACCTCGGGCTCCGGTCTGCCGCGCGGGGCGTAACACGGCACTCGCTGCAACGTGTCAGCTGTGAAAACTTTGGACGTCTTTGGCACCATGTCTTCTATTTCTGTTGTGGAGGTCAGAGACAGCAGTTAGAAAGAAGGAGAAACTACAATTACAAACTGAAATCGATATTGAGGCGACACAAAATGTCTCGAGTCACTGAGACGACACATATTTTACATTTCAGGGTTGGATTTGAGCTCACTTAAGTGTTCATTTCACAGATTATACGTCAGGTTGGGACAAGTCGCTCAGTTTAAGATGCAGCACGATTACAGAACAAAGCATACAGTGGCTAAGCTGAGGAAATCAGTTGTTTTTAAGTGTGGGAATTAACTCAGGTCTGTGTGAACTGGGTCATGTCCACACTTTCACACAAGTGAAAAGGCATTCCTACACCGTAAACTGGAATAAGTTACCAGAACTCAAAAAAATGTAGACAAACGCTTGCCTCAAAGTTGACTAACTTAAAAGTCAAATATTTCCAGAACTTAAAAGGTTGGATGACTGGCTACTTGTACTTTTTGATAACAGTTATATTAAAGTGCTTTATGAATCAACTTTATTTTTAAACAATCGCTATTTGAAATAACAGAACTTTATCATTCGTGGCATGTAATTACTTAATTATACTAAGTTGTACTTAAGTCGTGTTTTTAAGTTATGCTTAATTATAAACAAATATGGTTTCATTTACTCAAAAATTATTAGTTAAAGTTACTCAAAAAAAGGAAAGACATGTTACATCTACTTGACATATTTAAGTTAATAGAACTTTTTAAATAACTTTGGGTAAAAACTAGTTAATCTATTTAATTACTTTGGGTTTACAGTTTAAAACTTCCGACCACTAACTACTACACTGGTTAACGTCATAAATACTTTATTGACTAATAGTCTACAGAAAAGCTGGTCCATTCAATGAATGAAAATGAAAGCAAACATTAGCTCTGGAGTGAAGTAAAACACACAAGGAGAGGCTGTGATGGTGTTTCAACTTGTCCCTAAACACTGAATTCTAGAGCGACACCGTCCCCAGTAATGCCTGAGGGGATTACCGTGAGATTAGCTGAATTAAGGTTATTAAATAAGGCTGTGGTTCACTTGGTTGAAACTGTAACATGAAGTCATACTTCAGTAATCCCAAAGCCTGGGGGCCAGGGGGACTCTAAGGAGGACTTAGCCTGCAATCAGGACATGGAAATGCATGAAAAATTCAAGCCTTGATCTTATTCAAAATATTGGACTTGCATGCACTTGCATTTCTAAACAGACTGATTAATAAGAAGATGAAGATCCTGTTGTTTGTTTTTAAAGCAAAAGATCTGGTGCAGTTACATGCATACGGCAACACTGCAGATGTGTTTGGACTTGTATATTAGAATACCCAGCATGCATCACAGCCTGTCCTTTAGCCATAAAATTAAATCATTGTTCTGGAGCAATAATATGGAGGGGGAGCAAGAAAACGCTGCCCCACATGCATGTGTGTAGTGGACACAGCTGGAGTGGATGTCAATAAAGGAATGTGATTATCATGAAGGGGATCTGACTCTAAGTGAAAGAGCGAATAGATAAAAACGGGAGGAGAAAATAGAGAGATTGAGGGCAGGATAAACCCAAACGCTGGGCCTTGCTCTCACATTACAGAATCACAGGTGTTTACAACTCTCAATCTGTGTGTGTGTGTGTGTGTGTGTGTGTGTGTGTGTGTGTGTGTGTGTGTGTGAGTGTGTGTGTGTGTACCAGCAATGAGGAGCGAAGCCTCCAGCGTGACGTGGGACCCTCTGAGGCCACGGCCCACACACTTGTATGTCCCAGTATTCCTGGGTTTGACCTGGGTTATCAGCACCGTGCCGTTGGACAGGAGGAAGACCCTGTGGATGAAGAACACTCCATCATTGATCAATAAATCATTAACATATTATCCACAGATAAAAGCACATCTATCTTTTCCAGATCTCTGCCTTGTTAAAAAATGTAATAAAATCAAAAATGTTAGAACTGGTCAATAATGTAATAAGATACAGTGTGAGAAAGGATTTTGTTTTTGTATGGGGTGGAGTTTTTCTTTTTTGTCTTTTCTATACATAACTAGTAATATTACTTTTATTTATTATAATATTAAACACTAATAATGTAACAAGATGCTGAGCCCAAAACATAAAAACTTGTTGCCTTTTTAAAATAAACTTTTTTTAAATTCATGTGTGTGTATATATATATATATATATATATATATATATCCGGCACTTCAGAGCATCTGATTTGGCCTGCAGGCAAAAGTGAAAATGACAGAGAAAACATGAAACATCGTGTAAATTACCAAATAATTCAGTTATAAATCGTTGTTGCAAGAACTCAAAATTTTTCTTGAAACCTTTTCTTTTCTTTTTTTTTTAAACACATTTTTCCACAAAATCTCCCTATATTAAATACAAATTGGTCAACAAATCAAAGGATATTTAAGTATCTGTCACTTATTGCTGAGATATTGTTGATGCCATCCATACTTTGTCTAATTTATAACTACAAGCATAAAGTTGGGCACATTAATCCATAAATCATTGACTCACTCTATGTAATAGATACATGTCATAAAATCATTACACCATTAGGGGATAAAATGTTTTGCCTGCCCCATAAAGTAATAACAGAATAGCAAAAAGTTTTATGTTTTGAGCTCAGCATTTTTGTGACATTTTTGACCTGTTATTACATTTCAGGTTATATTACATTTTTTTTTAATAATAATTCGGGTCGTTGTTTGACATCGGGCTCTAACATTGGTGCATCTGCAAACTATTCTCAGCAGTTACTATCCTCTCCAAAATCCCCAGAGGAATTCCACCATGCAGAATATTACAAAGAAAAGGGGCCGGACACAGACCTATTATTAAAACCCAAACTTGGCGTAAACCTGGGCCACCTGCTTCACCGATTCATCTGTAGAACACAAAGAAAAGTGTCCTACATTTTGGTTTATTTTAAAACAAGTGCTTTAGAGAGGCCAGTGTTAACATCTGCTCCCTGAATCTCTGTGGGCATCGGTATTAGAGCCAGTGACGGACTGGTTGAGAAGTAATTAAAGCCGACCTTCTTCAACCAACTTTAAGGGATGACAGATAAAGAGTGGTGCATCCCACACGGCTCAGAGAGAGGAGGCCCACAGATAAATCTACAAGTCATCAAAGCCATATGGGAGAAAATCCTGGCGGCGGAGCCTAAAAAGTTCAAGGCACTTTTTGGATGTTCTCCAATTTTTAAGAAGAGTTTTTTCCCAATTCAGGATGAATCCACAACTGACTCTTTACTTCATGGGTTCCCTCACAAGAGACCATACCTGTGTCTCACGTCTTCTATGACGGAGCAGAAAAAAAGGCAACATATGAAACCATTCCCCAGCTTGTCTATGGAGCACTGCTTTACAGTGTGGAAAGAGACTGAAATTGTTCAGCCATTAGCTACATGTGATAAATCATTTAAAATAAAAATGAAATAAAGATTAAAAAAATATGCACTCACCTCTGATTGTACTGTATGTAAGTTGTATGAATGATATTTATACACAAATTATTTTTGCTGTATGTCTGACTTGCATGATAGAGTTCAATTCCAATTGGAAGTTTTATTTTATAGGGGTGTTTTATTGTCTGGTATCTGGCAATACGATTTGTATCCTGATACATAGGTCACGACACGATACGATACGATATATCTCGATATTAAAGTATAAGACGATTATTGCAATTTTTTTAATATATGGCTTAAGAAACAACTAATCTGTAAATGTGTACACCTTCATGAGAACGTTATGTATGAAATATATTGTGTTGGCATATTTTACACTCAAAACATTGGCTTTAACATGCCATGTGCCAACAACTTAAAATAAAAATAACATACAATCTGCCTGTGGCTTTTAAACCAACTTTGACTTTAGTGCAGCTTAACTGAGGTAAATGCCTAGAACAACAAAATAAATGCAGGAAGTTAGTATTTTCTTTTTAGATTTGATTGAAAAAACACAAGCTGGTCAATATGTCCAGGTTTCAGTGCACGTCTTTGTACAGTTACAATGTCTCCTGTAGTGGAAAAGACTTTCCTGGTTAAATAAAGGTTAAATTTTTTTTTTTTTTAACATTTTAAAGAAAAAAAAGAAAAAATCGATATGGATGCATTTTGAATCACGACGTAATATTGCCGCATTGATTTTTTTTTAACACCCCTATTATTGTATCTGTTAGTGATCTTAAAATAATATTTATAATGATCACAATTTTATTTATTTTTTAACTGGTAGAATGTACATAACTTGCACTGTATAAACTGTATCTTGAGCCTTCTCTCCAAGGACTACAGATGGAAATGTGATTTTAAGCTAAATTCTGGTACAACCATCTCTGTTTTTATAACTGAATGTATTTGTACGCTGACCTAATAAATGATAAAATTAAATTAAATCTGCATTTTCGAACATTTCTCAAAAAGAAAAAAAAAGGGGGTTCGGATTTCAAGTTATGCTTTGAATGGCTTTGATGTGCATGAGTTGGTTCCAGCCTCAGACGTAAGGAGAACCATTTGATGCTCATAGAAAAACATTTCCAGTAGAGAGTTACAGTATGTACCTTTAAATGTATCATCAATTCATTGCAAAAACCAAACATGCATTGCAGTCTTAAAAAGATTGCACTTCTTGTAGTGATGACCTTCGACAGCATGTGCAGACAAAGTAAAAAAAAAAAAAAATAAAAATGTATCAACAAACGCACATATACACAAACGGTACTGGGCTGCTAGGGAATGACATACTGGCGCGTTGCCACAGAAACCAATAGTTCTTTTTTAATAATCATGCTGATGACAACTTTGATTCTGTCAGTATTGCGGTACATGATGAACACCATCTCAGGCAGGTTCTTTCTGACAAGTGGCTAATTATAAATAATAGGCTTGGAAAATGAAAAGCTCTCACTGTGAAACTGGTTGCCAATAAAGTCACTTTACATGTGGTTTTAATTCTTTGAGCCCTCTGGGGTAAAAACAGTCGTTTCTTGTGATTACGCGTTTTTAGGGAGCAAACGGGTGAAATATAAGGGCTTTTTATTTGAGTGGCAAGTTTTTTGTGATTGGCTTTTGTTAACTGATGTGTGGTTAAAAAAAAAAACACAGACCATATGTAGTGTATTATTCCAGGAATGAATTTCCTCAATGTAAAATTAATCTCAAGGCTGAGATGAAGCTGCACAGAGAGCCTGAGGTACAGTGTGAGATCAAAGGGATACTCGATCACTGCACACGCACACAAAACTGATATTGTCAGAAAGAAAGATGAGGTACAGGTGGGATTTGACAAAAGAATAGATTAAGAATTAACATGAGGGGTTTTCATATGAGATAAGGATTATAATAATGTCGCATTTTTACCGAGACTTGTTCACCAGCAGCTCATTTTCATGGTACCACTCCATGGTGGGGGCCGGCTCGGCGCTGAACTGGCAGTGGAATGCGGCCTCCTCGTTCCTCAGCACCACCTGGTCCTCAGGAGTCACCGTCGGCCGAGGGAAGCTCTTATCTGTTTGAGAAGCAGGCAACATTTTTTTTTTTTTTACATGATTAACATCTGCAGGGATCAGACCATCCTGGTCCATCAGCGTGCACGTTGGCACCCTTATTAAAAGCTGCCAACAGCTAGGAGAAGCGTAGCCTTCAGGTGGTAATACATGTCAACACTAGAGAGGCCCTCAGGGAGATCTAATGAGGTCAGAGCGCAGACCCTGGAGCTTATCACCATCCTCTTTTTCAAAGTAGCAGATGAAGCAGACAAAGAGTATCTTTCTCTCTGATCATTTTAAGACAAATTGCTCCCTGATCAGATCTTAAAGGAAAAAACAAATGCATGTGTGTACATTACTAAGTAAAACAAGGGCAACATTATTAACTGTATTATTGATATAATCAGCTTTAAATGTGTTTTTAAACTTAAATTAAAACAGCACTTCAAGCTGGAATTGTTTTTTTCTTAAGAATTTTATATTTTGTGATGAGCGCTACGAGATAGGGAAGCCCATTCCCACCAGTAAAATGAATAAATAAAATAAATAAATAGCAAAATAATAAAAATAATTACGAGATTAGTGTCTCATAATTATAACCTTAAGATTTTATTTTATTATATATTTTTATTTATTTCATTATTATTATTTTACTCATCCTAGTTCTTTTTCTTTATTTTTTTTTTTACTGGCAGGAATGGGCTTCCATAATGAGATGACTTTTGTTGTAATTAGCGCTATATACAGTAAATGAAGTTGAATTGAATAGAATAAACGTATCTGTACCCATTTTCCAGATTCCTTAGCCATAAAAACAAAACAAAAAAAAGCGTATTTTGAGCACACTTTTCTGGACATTATCATTTCTTAAATTAGATATTTAAACTAAAAGATAAAAAGAAAAGGCAAAACATTGAAACTGGAATACAAGTAGTCCCTTATAAACGCTTATTCATGTAAATAATCAGATCTTTACAGCTGACGGGGTTGAATGGTAGTATAACGGGCACCTGGCCCACCCAGGAAGTTAGAGGGAGCCCTTAAAAACAAAGCTGGAGAACCAGTTTAAATCTGTCATCTTCTCCATAAGATGAAGCTACATGGAAGAGCAAAGGGTGGCTACTTCATAACCGGAAAAGCAGCCATTAATCACTTTTTTCCTCCACCCAGGTGCTAATCTTCCATGTCGTGTCACAGGTGGCTAATTAGAGTGAAGCAAGGCATTGGGTTTCTCGCACAGATGTGCTATTGTATGTACAGTACTACCTTTGTGGTGTGCCGAGGGAAACACACACACACACACACACACGCACAGCTCCACCAGCAGCCTGTGGACACTGAACCCTAAAGACGTTAGGGCATCTGATGTTGTTTTTCCACTTTGCTAGCGTTTATGATGTATTAATGCTGTTTACAGGAGAGAGGTGCTAACACGCTTTCTGGTAATAGAATCAGGGACTCCATCACCTTCTTTCCTGCACTCTCTTACCACTAATGCTTCTGGGATCACGCTTCCACTTGACTTTGTCATTTCCAGATACTGAAAAATGGAAAACTTTTATGAAAGCTGAAAACATACGGATAAAAATCAAAAGTAAAACAGCTCATGAGATGCAATATGATACAGGGTCTTAAGAAGGAGACTGTTCCAGCTTTAACTGAAGGATTAATAGGATTACTATTGAAACGACAAATCGTCCGTGGCATAAAACTAACGTTTCTCACGACAGTTTAAGCTCAGCTCACGTTCCCTGTTGTCCAGTACAGTTCTCTCTCCAACAGCTGCAATGATGGTATTATGGTTAAACATTAAACACGACATGTGAAATGAAGTTGACTGCATGTTATAATAGTTTCTTTGATACATTTTCATGATGTAGTTTAGTGTTTTTTCAGCCTTTTTTATTTATTATTATTCTTTTTCAAATTAAAATAACACAATCTTTAACAACTGTATTCTATAATTTCACTTTGTCAAACATAAATCTAGGTAATAATAATAATCAAATAATAGATCAAAAATCATATTCACTGGTACTGCCCTATCTCACATACTGCACAGAAATAATTACAAAACAAATATATATATATTAATCAATAGTTACACTTCAAAAGAGAGCATTACGCTATATACATATATATATATATATATACATATATATATATATATATACATATATATATAAGGCAGATTGCAGATTTAGTGGCTTTTCAAACTCTTCAAGTTGTATTTAAGGTCAAGAATAAATTATTACCTGAAAACATTGAAAAGCTCTTTATTGAGAGGGACAATGCTTACAAACAGTGAAATAAAATGTATTTTAGGTCTGTGAGTGTGCGTAAAACAAGGAAGATATTTTGTATATCAGTGTGTGGAAAAACATTCTGGAACAGTTTGCCAATTTAAATTAAAGAGTGCACAGAAATCAAGAAATGTAAAAGAAAATTAATCTTGACAATTTTGAAAGTGTGTAATATGTTTTTGTGTGTATTTAATCAAAAACATATGAAGATAGGACAATTAATTTATTAACAGCAGCAATGGCTGGGAAACAGGATGCTAAAAATGGATGATTTTTAACTGTAATGTAGGAAAAGGGGGTGGGACTAATATGTTTATACTTCCACCCACTCCCATTGGAACACAAAAATCATATGTATCTAGTTTTTCTGGAGGGAATCCATCTGCATCAAATCTTTTGTTTATTTTGTTATTGCATAAAAGAGTATATCAATAATAATAGTAATATTCAAAATAAAATGCAGTTAAAAATACTTGAGCTGGCACAATTTGTCACTAATCCAGGCTACTCTGTATTTGTAATTCAGTATAATAAACATCATCTAGGGTTGCCAGGAAGTTATTGATTTCAAAATGGCGTCACGATCCAAAAAAGGTTGGAAACCACTGCTTTAGTTATATGTGAGGGCTCGAATTAAGCAAGATGATCATAAGATCACAGATATTGCCATTATTCATTATAATAACTAGGCATAGCAATGGCAAATGAGGCTTGTGTCAGAAGTTGTAAGTAGAAATTTGACCTGAGGGAGGGCTGCTTTAATCAGGTCTCTTAGGGCTTATGGCAGGTTTAACAGTTAATTATAATTCGTTTCTGCAGTGTAAGAGGTGAGACGAGGCCTCACAGACACAGACCTATGATGTTGAGAGTGAAGTTGCTGTTACTGCACACGTGCCCCGCTGCGTTCTTAGCGCAGCAGTAGTAAAGGCCGTTGTCATCAGGACTGGCGCTCTTAAAGGTCAACGTTCGCTCCTTGTTGTTGATCTGGTGGCTTCTTTCCGTCAGCTTCACTCCATCCTTGAACCACTGGCACGTCGGACTGAGAAAAGGAGATTTGAAGAGAGAAGTGAGAAAAGAGAAGCGATGGGATTAAGAGCAGTGCTTCTCAAAGTGTGAGGTATGACAGGTGAGGCGCGACAAACTTTTCAATTTCATGCCAAATGCCTTTCTGAGATCAATAATACCAAACAGAAGGCCCACACACAAAGAAAGTAATAACGAGAATCCTAAAAAGAAATTAAAAGAGAATTCAACTATCAGACTGCATTAGATATACAACTGGGAACTAAACGTAACGTGGAACTAAAATGCAAAAATAATGATAATATTAATTCCTTTTTGGTTTTCTCAAGCTTTTTGCCACAGATTGCAAATAAAGTTCCTTTATTTCCTGTATTTTTGACTAATTAACTATTAGTTATTAACACTTACATTTGGTTTTTATGCAGGTGATTAGTTTAATTTAGTTTTTGAGTTTTAATTGAATAACGGGTTCTGCTAATGTGCACTTTTATTACTATTGTTTTTAACCTTTTATTTATTTATATATTTATGTATGTGTGTGGAATGTATGGCCCATGCTGTATGCTACTGGGCACTTGAATTTACCCTTCTGGGATGAATAAAGCATCTATTCATGAAATATGTTAGTTATGAAACATGTTTTCTTAAGATTTTTGTCACAGATTGCAAATAATGATCCTTTATTTCTGACTAATGCACTCTTACATTTATTTTTCATGCAGGTGAATCGTTTCATTTAGTTTCTCTCAGTGCTGGTTTTATTAGATCTTAGTGCAGCTTTTGACACTATAGATCACTATATTCTACTAGAGAGATTAGAGAAATTACTTGGAATCACAGGGACTGCCCTAAACTGGTTTAAGTCCTACCTATCTGATAGGTACCAGTTTGTACACGTGAATAATAAGTCTTCTGTGTACACTAAAGTAAGCTACGGGGTTCCTCAGGGCTCTGTGCTAGGTCCAATCCTCTTCTGTATCTATATGATCCCCCTTGGTAATGTTATGAGAAAATACTCTGTTAACTTCCACTGCTATGCTGATGATACCCAACTGTATGTATCAATGAAGCCAGGTGAGACAAATCAGCTATCTAAACTTGAGGCCTGTCTAAAGGACATTAGGGCCTGGATGGACCAAAATTTTCTTCTTCTCAACTCAGACAAGACTGAGGTCATTGTACTGGGCCCGCGACACCTTAGAGAAACCTATGCTAGCCTAACTGCCCTAGATGGCATTACTCTGGCACAAAGCACAACTGTTAGAAACCTTGGGGTTCTATTTGATCAGGACTTATCCTTCAACTCTCACATAAAACAAACTTCAAGAACTGCCTTCTTTCATCTCCGTAACATTGCTAAAATCAGATCTATCCTGTCTCAGGGCGACGCCGAAAAACTAGTCCATGCTTTTGTTACCTCTAGACTGGATTATTGTAATTCTCTTTTAGCAGGATGCCCGAGCAAGTCGCTTAAGACACTTCAGCTGGTTCAAAATGCTGCAGCACGTGTACTGACTAAAACTAGGAGAAGAGATCACATTACTCCTGTATTAGCCTCTCTGCATTGGCTTCCCATAAAATATAGAATAGAATTCAAGATTCTTCTTCTCACTTATAAAGCCCTAAATGGACAGGCACCAGTCTATCTCAAGGAGCTTGTAGTGCCATACAATCCCCCCAGAACACTACGCTCTCAAAATGCTGGACTACTCGTTGTTCCATTCATCTCTAAAAGTAGTATAGGAGGAAGAGCTTTCAGTTATCAGGCCCCACTTCTCTGGAACCATCTACCAACCACGGTTCGGGGGGCAGACACCCTCTCTACCTTTAAGGTTAGGCTCAAAACATTCCTCTTTGATAAAGCTTTTAGTTAGGAACCAGCTCATAGCTCATAATTAAGATGCAATAGGCATAGACTGCCGGGAGGGGGGGGTCTGGCATGCTCGGTTGGAGAGAGGTTGGAGAGGGCGTTAAGAGAGAGGTCATTTAGGTTAGAGAGGGACCGGAGAGGGTCCCATTCCTCTTTCAAACACTCCCTCTATGTCTGCTTACTCCCTTGTGTGTTTGCTCCTGTACTCCTTCTGGCTTTTGTCTTGCAGGTCCGTGGGATCCTCAGTGTGGAGTTACAGAGACTCAGCGGCTCTGTCTCCACCCTTTTCTCTGCACACACCCAACACAGCATAACGTGGATGGCTGTTCATCATAGGAATGGGATCCACACAAGGTTCCTGCTGCTTAACAGAAGGTTTTCCTTGCCGCCATGATGAATTCATGTTGGGTGTGGGATACTTATGTATGTGTATATACGTATATATGCATATGTGTGTATCCATAAAATGAAGAGTCCGTCCTTAAGACTGCTCTACTGTAAAGTGCCTTGAGATACCATTGGTTATGATTTGGCGCTATACAAATAAAGATTGATTGATTGATTGTGTTTTTATTTTAGTTAAAAAGGAAAATTAAAATAATGATGATGGAAATGATCTTAAACTGAAAACACAATCAGTCTTGGTTCCACACTAGGCAGGAGATGACTGGAAATGAAGCTATTCAGGAGACACTGAATACGGTTTCATCCCATTTATTTACAAAATTAAATTATTTAAACATTTTTAATTAAATTTATGTATTAATTACATTTTTAATCATTATTTTCTCCCTGAAAGTCAATTATGTTCTCAATTAAAATTACTGAGCTTTTAATAAATAACCCTAATTAAATGCAACTTTCCTCTTGTGTCAGCTTTCTGATAGCATCTCTAATGATAACGGCTCAGTTTTAAATTAGCTGTAGAATACACTAAAAAAAATATCGTGGTTGCTTTGTTGGATTTCCTGATCAATGAAAATATTGGTATTAATATTTTTGGTGTGGGCGTCTGAGGCTTTTTTCTGTCAGTATATCCATATATTTGTATAGTTTTTAAATGATAAAATTATTCTCAAGAGAACCGACAGGTAAACTTGATCTGAAGCATATTTTAATAATTATTAAAACAAGTTGAATTGAATTGAATTAACTATATATGTGTGTAATAATGTAAGCCATAAAACTGTAACATGGTTCCACAGGTTTGCGTTTATTTAAATTGTAATTGACCGTTTTTTATAGAATTTCCATGGCAACTATAATTTAACTCAGTTACAATTAAATTATGATTACAACAGCAATAGTTATCAACACAATTATAATCAAAATTGACCCTAACTCTGGTCATCACTCATTCATTCCATCACTATGCTCTATAGTTATAGTTATAGTTATTTTTTATAGTATTCTAGGCAAAATTGATGTGGTCAGATAAAAGGGGTGCTTGAGGTAAACATGTTTGAGAACCACTGCACTAGATTAAGGGAATACCAACATGATCCTTAACACAGGAACTAGTCTGAACCCAGGGTAGAGACGGACGAGACTCACCGAGGGTGTCCATCAATGTGACATCGCAACGTAACCGGGGCAGAGCTTTCAATCTCTGCCTCTGAGGCGGGTTCCTTCAGAGTCACTCCACCGCTTTCTAACCCTGTGAAGGCAGAAAAACAAGAATCCTGTAAGTGATGGGGGGAGGTTGGGTGAGGGTGATAACTGGAGGAGGAAGGAAGGAAGGAAGGAAGGAAGGAGAAATTGAGTTAAGTGGTGATGGTGGCGTTTGGCCTCCTAGGACACATGACAACACTAATGGGATGAGGGCAGAATCAAACATGTCACCGTTAGAGCACTTTCACTCTAAAGCAGCGAGACATCACATCAGTGGGTCGGCTTACATCAGCACAACCCACGTCCTGCACTCTCTGCTGTAGGCCCTATGAGCTTTATATGGATGTGTAATGGCTCGTTCATTGACTTCCTCTGGTAAAAGCCAGTCTCGGCTGACAGGGGAACCCATTAAACAAGGAAGACGAGAGTGAACATGTAAGAAAGCACCTGACAGCTACGACGGTACTCGCTTCTTCTTTTTGTGTGTGTGATGTGACTGTATCAACGTGCCAACAAAAAGCAAAACGCCATAACAAAGAGAACATTAAGCTGATCAATCAATGGTTTCCAAGAGACAGATGAACAGGGGGCGAATTAAGAAAACATGATGAGAAATTGATCTGCAGCCAGATCAAGCTTTGAGGTGAAAAACCAACACAATGGAGCTTTGACGTTAAGTATTTCATCACACAGTGAACGGAGAGAACAGATACGCCCTACAAAGAGGCTGGTAATCCTGATCAATGCTGTGTCTAGATGTGCAGACACATTTCATCCCTCTAGCAAAAAAAAATAACCACTTTATCTTTTCGAAAACCTCGTACAGCCAGTGTACGGACTGCGGATTAAATCAATATCTGCAACTGAGATCGAGGACCAATGACATACATGATGAAAAACTGAAGAAACAACAATTATTTGAGTGAAAACAAGAGAACAAGAGTAAGAGCTCTGATTTAGCAATAATACAAGCCACACTGTACATACAATATTTAAGAAAGAACAGTTTCTCTGTTCAAAGACAAATAACAGAAAGGTAAAACGAGGGTCGTTTACCATTGCAAGTCAACATGTATGTTGGAAAAATAAGCATAATCTGCCTTAGTCTAAACTCTACAGTGTGCTGTGCAATTTATTACATTATATGATCGTAGTTAAAGGTGCTAAGCAGCTGTTTCTCTGATATTAAAGCAACCTCTTCTACAGTGACCATTCTCACAGCTACAATACATTTATACACAGCCCTATATTTCTATTGTGGTGGAATGTGTTGAAAAAAAACAAAACAATGTTGCTCAAAATCAATCCCAAACCTGAAAATATCATATATATTGTCAAAAGTGCAACTTTAATGCTGTGATTGTCCTCAAGAGTTAAAACGCATAAAACAATCCCAAAATAAAAAAATAAATGAGGTTCTGTCATTCAACAATTTCAAGCTTTAACCCAGGTTTAAGCAAAAGTGCAACAGCAACTTCACTTTAGCTGAAATTTTCTGATTAAGAAATCAGATAACTACATATTCTATAACATATACCATTACAATTACAAAATAATAAACTCCTTCCTTAGCATCTCACCATAGTGCGAATAAAAAATGAAACATGCCTGTGTCACACACATAGCCTACTCAAAGGGTAAACACATGTAAACAAAGAGGGGGCTGGCTCACATCGCGCTACGCTAACCCACAAGGTCGGAATGCAAAAATAGTCTAAAAAACTGTAATAAGGAAAAAAATAAAATAAATAAAAAATAAAATAAAAAAATAAAAAAAATATATATAATAAAAACATATTTATTTTTTTCAAACTCAAATTTGCAAAATAAAAATGGTTCTTATCTAAAAATTTGATAAAATAAATTTTTTTGCCCAGCGCTAAAACAACCTAACTACGATATTGGGGTAATCACATTGGAAAGTTGTTTAATTTAAATCTAAAAAATGTTTGATTTACTACAAACTAGGGGTGTGCATTACCATGAATCTGACAATACGATACAATTTACAATTTGCTTGTCACGATATGATATATCCCGATTCTAAACAACATGATATGCATCGTGATACATCGCAATATCGATAATTACAAATATCACCTTTACATGTACAAAATGGTATGAAATACAAATTATTATTATTTTTTTTAATTTGCCACAAGTAAATAGTAACTAACTGTAATTCAACTACCAATATAAAAAAAACAAGTGGTACGTTTACCAAACTGTCAAATTACATTTTTACTTTTGCTTCTATAAAAGATTCTGAATGTTAAGTTCTTAAATAATTTTTTGAAAAAGTAACCACATACATGTTTAAAAATGCCCAGTATGTTTTATGAAAATAAAGTGCAATCGACTTCCAAGCTAAAATGTATTGAGGAATGATGTAGTTTAACAAGGTCTGATGTGGTTCCCTGACACCTAGTGGCTGGGTGTTTACGTGCTATGTATGTTAGCGCAATTCGATGGATTTTTTGATAAAAAAACATAATTAAAAAAATCAATTTGGAGATATTTTGGATCAATACGATAATTGTGAATTGAAATATTGCAACATGAATATTGCAACATGTCGCAGAATCGATTTCTTTTAACACCCTTACTAGGCAAAAATCTCTCTCTCTCAATCATATGCAGTAGAGAAAAAAAGTGCCTTTAACTTTGATTTAAAAATGTTCACATTGGATGCTGACTTCAGCTCTGCTGGCAGTTTGTTCCACTTCTTTGCAGCATAACAACTAAAAGCAGCATCACCATGTTTACTGTGAGCTCTGGGCTCCACTATCTGATCTGTGTCCATAGATCTGAGAGACCTGCTTGGTTCATACCTGACTAACATGTCACTGATGTATTCTGGACCAAACCCATTCACAGATTTATACACCAGCAGCAGAACTTTAAAGTCTATTCTGAGGCTGACTGGGAGCCAGTGTAAAGACTTTAAAACTGGAGTAATGTGCTCTGACCTCTTTGTTCTGGTTAAGACCCGAGCTGCAGCGTTCTGAACCAGCTGTAGCTGTTTGATGCTCTTTTGGGGGATTCCTGTCAGAAGACCATTACAATAGTCCAGTCTGCTGGATATAAAAGCATGGACCAGTTTCTCCTGATCTTTCTGAGCCATTAAACCTTTCACTCTGGAGATGTTCTTTAGGGAGTAGAAGCTGTTTTTGTGATAGATTTGATCTGACTGCTGAATGTAAGATCTGAGTCAATCAGAACACCAAGGTTTTTGACTTGGTCTTTAGCTTTTAAAGATCGAGACTCAAGATAATTGCTGACAGCAGTCCTCTTTTCCTTGTTACCAAAGACAATCACCTCCGTCTTGTCATGGTTTAGTTGAAGGAAGTTTTCACTCATCCAGCAGTTTATTTTTTCTAAACAGTCACACAACACCTCAATGGGACCATAGTCATCTGGTTTCAGTGATAGATATAGTTGTGTGTCATCTGCGTAGCTCTGATAATCAACCTTACAGTTCTGTAAAATTTGTCCTAAAGGAAGCATATAAAGGCTAAACAGAAGAGGTTCAATAACAGATCCCTGAGGAACCCCACAGGACATTGGTAATCTGTCAGATTCAAAGTTTCCAATGCTTACAAAATAGCTTCGCTCCTTCAAGTAGGACTTAAACCATTGCATTACTTTTCCATTTAGTCCAACCCATGTTTGCAATCTGTGCAACAAAATTGTATGATCTACAGTGTCAAATGCAGCACTTAGATCCAACAGAATGAGAACAGATACTTTTCCTGAATCAGTGTTCAACCTTATGTCATTGATCACTTTGATAAGAGCAGTTTACTACAGACAAAGTGTCAGTATTAATATTTTATGATTGCCTTGCCAACAGTTAAAGTTACAAACCTCTTTGATAAAAGGGTGTTTATAAGTAGGTGATTTGTGTTGCGTTGCTGTAAATTGTGTTGCCTAAACACACACTTTGTGTCTACACCAAGTGAGATCCGTTACATTTGTGTTTAATAAATGATAATAGGCATATGTAAGGCAGGGCTGTACTGGTTTCTGCATAATGGAAGCTTTCTTAAAGTTCACGCTGTACGTGTGCCAGTAGGAAGAATTCCTTTGGCTTCTGCTCCAGAGATCACCAATAAAAAATGCATGGAATGAGCCCAGCTGAGACGGTGGTGGAAAAGGGGAAATACACAGCATGGTGGTGCAGTGAGCAGAGCTTTAGATAAAGACTCCTTATAGTGAGTTACAGGCACTAAATAGTGCTTTTACACATCAAAAACCAGATGAACTAAGTTCTAGGTCTGGGAATTATATCAAGATTCAAGATTGAGTTTTCAATTTTGGCAATATAGAAAATTACAATATCACCTATATCAATATATTTCTATTTTATAGCTTATTTTGTACTAAAATACTCGTTTTAGGAGTGAGTGCTTTCACTACTTCTTAGAACAGCATGAAAAGCAGTTAGATGATCACTGAGTGCGTCCTAACCCAGACCTTCCTCATACTATAGGACTCAGTCACACGTGCTGTCCCTTATAAGAGAAAAAGCCAAAAGGGGCACATATTGTGCAGCTGTTTGTCAATAAATGTGACTTTGGGAGATTTTTAAACAAGCAAATTTAACCAAGAATTGTCTTTATTGAGTTAATATCGTATATCGCAATTTAGAGAAGAAACAGGAAGACCTAGACACCACCATCCTCGCTGGACTGGTTGTCATTATCACTCAACCATTTCCTAAATGTCCTAAATCTAAGAACTTAGATGTATACATAAGAAAATATTATCACATCAGAATATAAAATTACTAAATATCTTAAACAGTTTCTAAGAAAAACTGTCCCCTTTCAAGATACCGCGAACAGAGTAAAAAAAAATGAAAAAAGGGCAATAACTCCGGAAAAAATAATTGTGCACTTCTCATTTTCGAACTCCATCAAGGTATTGATACCCTGAAGCCACACACCGAATTTGGTTATCCTATCTTCAACGGTTTCTGAGAAAAGCTGTCCCCATTGAAGATACCTTGAACAGAGTTAAAAAAAACAGCACAAGGGCAATAGCTCGGGAAGAAATAATTGCGCACTTCTCATTTTCAAACTCCATCAGGGTATTGATGCCCTGAAGTCACACAACAAATTTGGTTATCCTATCTTAAACGGTTTCTGAGGAAAGCTGTCCTCTTTAACTTGGATCAAGTCTATATCTCCTTTCCACTTTTTGTAGCGGGGGATAATAACGAGATATGAGTTTTGGTCCATATCGCCCAGCCCTACTAAGTTATATTGAGAGGAAAATGCTGAATAAAACCTTATTAGGACTGTAGCTGAGTGTTTGCCTACAATCAGAACTGATCACAGAGATAATGTTTGCAGGTAAATCAATTTATAATATTGCAAGCAAACTAAAACAACTGGGATGAAAGATCCAAACAATGTCTTAAAGAATAACATTAAAAGTGAGCCAAACATAATTTAGAAACATACTTTAAAAATAATAATACATTGTAATATGTAAGAATACAGTTGTGCTATTCGTTCAGGGTCATTCCAGTTAACAGCTGCTTCAAGAACACAGCGGAAAAAAACCAGGACGAGAAGGTGAGGTGATGACTTACAAACAATGGGGACGTAACTCAAACACTACGGGCTGTTATTAGAGGACTGAAAGCAAAAGGAGTGAGAAACACACACACACACACAGTAAGTCACAGGGTAATGTTTGATGGCTAACGCAATGTGTGGAAAATTCAGAGATAAAATGTGATTATATATGAAGCCGTTCTCATTCGCTGATTGGTTACCACACCTTAGGCTTTAGTACGATAACTGCCTCATTTATCTACTGTAATTCCATGGCTGAATTTAGCTTTTTAATGAGTGAAAAGTGAAAAGCTATCAGAAGATCTTTAAGCCATTAACGGTGACAGTGATGAGACCTAATGTTGCTGGTGTGGCGGCAGAGGCATTCCATCACTGTTTAAATTAAAAAATGGTTTCTTGGTGACCAGCATTCTTAGAGCGCCAACATTCTGACATGTGCCTCCACTGGCCAATCCATTCACAGCTCAAGTTCCCCCAGCTGTCTACTCGACAAACAGAAGGCGCTCTTTCATAACCTATTAGCAGCAAATACCTTCCTGTAATCCCTCTAAGAATGGCTGACTAAGTGTTGGAGTGGGCCTGGCGGCTAACAGCATTATTAGAGATGTATAATTATTATGTTGGAGGCACAACAGGAACCACAATCAACACTGGGATGATAAGAGACTTGTGAAGATATTGTTGAGGCAGATGCTTGGACCGTTTATTCTTGACTTTGCCAACGGGCACCAAGTGTGTGTGTGTGTGTGTGTCGATCTCACTCAGCGAGCTGATTGGTTGCCATGGAGAAGGGTTTCTGTGACCGAAAGGCATGGTGGACCGTGTTATCCAAAGGAGTGGTGTGGATATGATTTGATTGACAGAGACAGAAGGGTATAGAAATAACCACTGCATGTGGCAGGCTGCCCTCATATTGTAAACATTGTTAAAGAAAAAAATGTCCACGCGGATCTGATTTGGCTCAAGTGTCCGATTTTATCAGCTGTGGTTGATAGAGGCCAGCGCGTCGTATACATGATATAGTAAAGACTCTAAGGCTGCTGCTGAGTCGGAGCACAAAGGGAAGGAAAAGGGTAAAAAAAAACAAACATCTCCCTAAGTTTTCCGAGGTCGATATATCGCGATAGTTTGTTTTCCTCGTCTGTTGCATTGTGGTATGTCATTATATATGCATAGAATGCTATTATTCTGGGAACTAATAAATTAGCTCAAGGCAATTCCCAAGAACAACAAACAAAAAAGTAGGAAATTAGCGTATCTGAAGCACTCAATAAGGAAAGGGAGGATGGTGCAATTGAAAATCTAAAAAAAAACAAGTAATCCCAATAAAGCTAAATTGCCTCAACCAGTGGTTCCCAAACATTTTTCTGCTGCGCCCCACTTTGAAGAATGTTGAACTGTCAGAGGTCCTCTTATCGCCACAAATAAGTACCCCCAATGTTGGAAACCACTGGCCTAAACGATGCCTAGTAAGCAAATCTTATTTCTGAGTGAGACTGATAAATCCAATTTAGGTGCCATTCAATTTATCTACATCAGCTTGTGCTGTGTTCTGGCTTAACTTCTCCATGTGTGTCACATCTAACGCTTTGACTATGACCAACATATGATGATCACAATGATTACTATGAAATGCCCAATTACCATTTTAATAGTTAAAATAATGTAAACTTAAACTGAATAAAAAAATCAAACAAGTTAATTGAAAATAATAGGAAAAAAAAAAGAACCATTTCTAAATATAATTCAATAAATCCAAGATTTTTGGTTGTTAAATATTAATGCTTCACAGTAAAAGGGGGTCTTAACACACATGCTAAAATGAGGATTACGGTGAAAGAAATTCACTCCCCCCACCACAAAAATGAGGTTAAGGACCCATGCTGAGATGACGTACTGTACTGTATGTGTGTACTTTGCTCTGTGGGAGAGACAAGCCCACGTGACATCACTTTTCATATTTCTTTAGGTTTTGTCACCGACTTCCAAACTAGTGCATATCTGTGTTTTGTTAGTGAAGTGAAGTGGACCCTCAGTAAAGACCTGCACTCGTCACTAAGCCAAGATGTTTCTGCTGGGTGCAGATTGTCCGTGGAGACCCATGATCGAGCAGGAACAAAAGGGACGAAGCAGGGTTTTAAATATCTCTTAATGAAAACAGAGGAGGGATAATTACTTTCAATAACTCAAACACGCTTAATCTGCCCACCCACAAACAAAAGCATGATAAATTATCTCGCTTTCCTCGAGGGGGGGGTTGGTCTGGTGCAATCCAAGTACAACACATATGAAACACCCCCCAAATCCCCCTCCAGCCAGCCCACATTTACTATTACACACGCAAACTAGCACACACATGAGTGATCGCACACGCAGGATTAATGCCAGAGGGGATATCTTTACTTTAAAGCCTCATGCGGCTTTATCGCCCGTTAAATGTGTGTTGTGGAAATATAAGCACATCCGTCAAAACATGGGCTGATCCACTAAAAGTGATCCAGATACAACCTGCTCATAGCGACACACAGATAAATGTGTTAAGGACCTCATATAAATGAAGCATATACAGCTGTAATAGAAAGATTTATTGGCATCTGTCATTTAGCTGTTTTTTTAATAAAGATATCTGTATTACTGATTAGCCTTCAATCTCACAAAGTAATACAAGAACATAACAGCAATGCCCTTAGATTACCTATTACACTTTAATGACTAATTATAAAGTTCATTATTCAATAGTTATATAAGGTTTTTTATTCAGGAACACACTTGTTTCCTGCATGTTATGATGCAATTAAAATGGCGTTGGACATAGTACCTCCCCATGGAATTCCATGAACCAATTATCACTCCAAACAGGGAAATAACACTGGCATGTGAAATTTTGAATCAGGTTGCAGATAAACCAAGAAGATAATTCTTAAATATTTGGTGCAGTTTGTAGCCTTAGAACGTACACACCATCAAACTGTGTGTTGTCATATATGTCTTTATATAACAAACAGTAAATATAATGTATTATTTAAATGACATTTTAATGTAATCTAAATGTAATAATTGGTATAGCACTTTTCAAAACACTCAAAGACACTTGACAATTCAAAAATGGAAACACAGATGTGAAAAACTAATTACAAAAATGATAATATACTAACTGGCATCATCATAACATTGTTGTTTACATTTTGTTCTTCAACAAAGTTTTTATTGAACAGTACACGTGTTGTGAATTAGCACTAGGGCTGGGCGATATGGACCAAAAATGGCGATATACAATATAAATGTAGATATTTTTAACTCAATAAAGAATTTAGATTAAATTATACTTTATTATATCCCACTAGGGTCGGGACAACGTAACAACAAAAAATGCGCGCTGATGCGTCGTCTGACCAAAACAAAGATGGCGCCACCGGAGAATGGCTCCTCCGAGTTTCAAAAGTGCAAGGCAGTGAAGGCACTCACTTGTGCCCTGTAACCCTCTTCCTTTATCCCGGGTGTGATCGTGCAGCAGCAGCAGCACCGCACGCACGCAATTTTTAAATGAAGAGCAATAAACATATATTGCAATGTTAAGGAAATTATGTTTTTTTAAATTTTAGATATGTGAATCTACGTGTATAAATTACTTTTAATCATATAATGGGGAGATAATCGATAATCAAATAGAGTCGAATCGAATTGAACTGGAAAAAAATGAATAGTTAGATTAATCGATGCATCAAAAAAATAATCACTAGATTAATCGTTAAAGAAATAATTGTTTAACCCAGCCCTATATCCCACAGTGAGGAAATGAACATGTGACAGAAGCCAAAGACACAAAGAGCAAGAAAACTAAATACAAAAATTCAGAAAGGACAATTCTGGGTGAAATCCTACAATGTGATTTTCTGGATTTTTTTTTCTCATTTTGTCTAAATGGGAGTACTTGCACAATTGGTGGCTGACTAAATACTTTTTTGCCCCACTGTATCTTGAATCTTGATATATTGCCAAGCCCTATTTAGCACAGTCTCGTAGAGTGTGGGAATAATAATAATCTGCATCATGGTGAATCCGCTTAAAAGCTGTGCTTCGTGTCTAACTTGTTCTTTCCTTTTGATTTGGCAGGAGACTGTCAGTTGAGCCTTATTAACTCAATATATCATTAAAAGACTCCCTTTGATTAGATGTGTTTGGAATAACTAATAAACTGTGTTGATTTATTACAGTAATTACTCAGGGTTGGTAGTCTTTGTCTCAGACACTAAACATTTGCTGATGGAGACGTGGAGGATATTAGAGATGAGAGTTTGATATTTCCTCTGTCAGTCCTTAAATTGGCCACCAGGAGGTTCAGATGTTCATTTGTTCTCCTAACTCAACTTTAGTGTCATTGTGGCAAAAAATAAAAAGAACACAAAGCCTCTGACTGAATGTTGCAAGAGAAGGAAACATTTTCCAGATGGGTCCTTTTTTCACCCAGCATTGCCATTTATTCTGCCATTTTCTGGAAACCAATGACACCTGAGGGCATTCAACGTTGTCCCCCAACAGATAAGCTGAGCAGCATTCCCATAATGTCTTTAAAACTTCCAAATGTGGAAAGTGACAGATTCAAATGCCTGATGGGAATATAAAATTAAAGTGGAGAGGGGGACATTCATCTAAGCTGGAATAATTATAGAGCTAGAAGGTAAATTACACCATGCAGTGTGATTCTGACAAAAGCCTTCTTGGGGTCTATGGGAGAGGGGGAATGTTACACAACGGAAGGAAGAGAAAAAGCGATACAACCAACAAGAAACACATGCATGGTGGCACATGTATCCAGTTTCCTCAGGAGAAAGGAAGCCACAAAGAACAAGGCAACAAGGTGGAAACATTCCTTCAACTCAATCTGCCCGTCATCCAATACTCTGACTTTTGTTTGGCTTTTTTGATCCAGAAACTGGATGCACACCCTCGGTGCCATTATGAAACCCTGTCAGCTGGCAAATTTCACTCAGGAAATTACTGGGCTTCTGTTTTCCTGAAAGAATGAGGGTGAGAATGGCTTGAAACCGGACACTTACATTTGATATTGAAGGAGGCGTTGGTGGAATAGAGCACCTCTCCCATGACGGCGTTCTCTGCCACGCACTGGAAGCTGCCTGAATCCAGTTGCCGATCCACGGCAGTGAACTTTAGGTTGCTCCCCTCTTGAAAACGGATTTCGCTGTCCTTCAGCCGCTGGTTGTTGTGCAGCCACCTGTACGTTATGTCAGTTGGATCGCTGACCTCGCAGCGTAGCATGGCGCTGCGGCCATGCAAGGCATCCTGGGACTTGGGTTCCTTGGTGAACTGGATGGAAACTGCCTGGATGAACAGAACTAGGAAAAGGAACATAAGAAGAAAAAAAAAAAGAAAGTGAATGACAGCGGATGAGAAAAAAACGGTGCCGTTAAAATTTTATAGCTTTTTCCGTTCATTAGGTGTGCACCAGAGGACGGTCTTTGGGGTTCAGTGGAATGTAAAGTTTGGAGAATAAGAAATCCCTGCATATTAGTTTGAAATAAACTGATCTGAGGCGAAGAAGGAAAAATGCATCCCTTAGTGAGACTGATGCGTGATGGCAGTCACTGTGACATGTCTCTCAAACAAGACATGATGTGTTGCACACACATCCTCACGCACACTTAAATCTTTCATTTTCCCATCATGGTGCTATGAATGGGCTGAGTGTGAGACATGTTTCTGCTCTACTTAACCACATCTCACTGGAGAAAGAGGCTATATAGTCTGCACGACGAGAGGAGAATGTATTAGGATTACAACCATGTCCAGTCACGATGGTTCAAATAAGATGTGACACAATTGCTGGTTTCAAAATGGTCCTCATCCTCCTGTATTTTGTCCTCTACTGGTATGGCTTAAGAGTTGTGTATATATATATATATACACATAATGTGTGATTTGGTTTGAATTATACGACTGGCATGAAGTTTTTGCGTGCAGAATAGAATTTTTTGATCTTTAAACAGGAACAATTAGTCTTATTTATGTTCCTATTCCTATTGCGTTTGAAAGGTCATACCCAGAGTAAGTACAGTATGTACCAGTGCACAAGTCCAGAGTCATATAAAAGTAGCTATTTTTCCAACAGCAAATTTACCCCTTTTCCTTTCCCAACATACTGTATCGTATCGTTACCATGAGCCCATTATCGTCTATCATATCGTGAACTCAGTCCATCATCCCACCCAGTTATTAAAATTGCATAAAAACACAGAAATATTTAGCTTTGTCACCATGAAAAGTGGCAATACTAGATAAAATACACAATTTTACATCAATGAAAATAGCTTTTTAAAGTTTACCATCTCTTTATTAAACTTTGCTTATTGTTCATTGGAATTTTGTCAAGGCCATATAAGTGCAAATCTTTTTAGGTTGAAATGCATGTGTCTCTCACGTCCAATGCGATGACAGCTTTGCTAGTACTGTATATCAGTGACAGTGTGTGGCTGCTCAGATGCCCCTCCCCCTTCTCCGTTCTAATCCTCCGTTCGGTGTAACCCGCGTTGATTTCAAAATAAAATGAAAATACACGTTTTGAAACAATCACCTAATAAGTCCAAAATAAGTGTGTGTGTAAGGTTGTAAAAAAGTTTCAGGTTGAACAGACACTGCGTCAGGGAGATACTCCCGCCCTACACACACACACAGACACACACACGCAGACAGATGATCTTTGATTTATCAGAGAGATTCCTCAGATGAAATTCACATACTTTAGATGTTTTTTTTTTTTTTTTATTCTAATGTGAACAAAGTCTAGGACAAACGTTCCCAGAGAGGAAAAAAATATTTGGACCAAAAAAGAATGAAAAGATGAAAGGCAGCAGATGGTTGACAAACATCAGCAGAGTCATCTCAACATCTACCTCAAACACTAGACCAGAGGAATCTAGTTGGACAGCGCTCTACCTTAGTGCCAAGCCTTATGCCAGCTTTCATCACAGTTAGTCTGGTTAGCACTGCAGCGTAATGAGCTCAGCTGGAGACGTGGCATGGCCGTGGTTGATGGGTTCATTCCAGATACTGGAGCACTCTGTGTGCCTGCTCAGATCTACTGTACATGAGCACAGCAGAGATAGCAGAGGCTGATAAGACATTTCCACCATCACAGGATGAAACAACTGTGAGATGGAAGGAAGGAAAGAAGCGGAGCAGAGCGAAGCCACAGTCTGTCACATCTGAAGAAGTCTGCCACGTTCAGTGCACTACTCAAGCAACGGGGGTACCATGACCTACATCACACACACACGCACGCACACACATGCACACGCACACAGCCTCTGTGATGCTTTCATAAACAGGCGCAGAGTTCCAGGAATTCACAAACACACCCATAATTTGAATAAACAGACACACAAAGCTTCACAGGCGCCTCCTTTTGATTCTCTAAACTACCACCACAAAGTTATTTACAAGACAAAATATTAGTGCAGCTGCATCTTCCTGATCAAATCAATACAAAGTATGGTAATGCTTGGATAGAGGTTAGTAGGGCATGATATCTAACAATCATAAGTCTGCCTGGAGTCTCTTGAAAGTCAGGTTGGATAGTGTAGAAAGGAAGGGAGAAGTATCGATGCGGAGCAAACAGGATGCAAGTGGGTGGAACAAACGTCAAATGAGAGATCCAACAGTGCATCTTCACTAGCTGTGAGTAAAAATGGAAACAATACAATAAAATCCTCCATATTTGATAGTCGTTCCTTCAAAAAAAAAAAAAAAAAACTGTTTTACAACAGCTCAATGAGGCAGATTATTTGAAATCCAGCTGAGAAAAGAATGGAAACTTCCTTATGGAGACATTCAACAGCAAAAAACAGTCCATTAAACAAACAGAGATTCGTGTCTGTGTTAGATTTATCATGTGCTACTTTCCTGTCTGACAGCTTTAGTAATATAAGGAGTCGCTTCAATTATGATGACAGCAAAAAGGAACAAAGAAAAGCTCTGATGCAAATAAAGGTATCGTAGTAGCTCCTTTTTTTAATAGGATTATTCTCACAGGAGCCTGTGAAATGCTGATGTGTAAAATATGTAAATAATATGTAAAATTAAAATGCATGTCATTTATGGACAGAAGGCTTCATTAATATCAGAATTCAAGGGTAAGCATAGATGGGTCTTAACATTCAGAAATGCAGCCAAGAATTGCAATTTCTATTAAAAATAAAATAAAAAAAATAACACCATTAGAGCCAAATTGTGAGATCCTAAAAGAAAATCAACACTGTTGGTCAACTCAGCCAGCAGCAAACAAATAATGGTTGTGGAGTGGGAAAAGAACCTCAGTTGTATAACTTACAAATCAATGTGTTTTTCTTCTCAAAACTCTAAAACCAAAGTTTTATTTTAAAACATTTGATCCTTATTTGGTGCAATTACAAAGTTATTTAGGTCAACAGATCTTTCTACATACAGTGGTTCCATCTGGCACAGTGTGAAAACCTCAGAATGTCTTTGTTTTTCTGGTGGAATGAGAACATGCTCAAGACATGGTAAAGCTATTGCAACTAATCTATGATCATTAAAACAGTAGCCAAAAATCAACTTTATTTATTGCTAAAATTAGGCCTTTACAAAACTCAGACTTTCATGATTAATTACGTAATTCAAAATGTGTTTTTTTTTATTAATAATTTGAGCTTCATAATACACAGGACTTCAAAGTCTTGATAAAATGTCAGAACTCGCAATATTTATCAGTCAATGAATCAAGAGTTATTACATTTTGCAGGATATTTAAAAAAAAAATGGAATGAGAAAATGACGTCATTTTAAAAATAAAGTTTTTTAAACATAATAGTACGAAAAGTACCAATAACACTTATACTAATATTAATACTCATGGGTCAATTATAAGGATTTCGCCACATCATATTTAATAAAAAAAGCAAGGTTTGCATGAATATTATGATGGACAAAAAATAGAAATACTTTGAAATCTTATATATGTCTATAATATTACTAAAATAGTGCAGAAAATACATTTGAATAGATTTAAAGTAATTTTAATTTTTTTTTCAATACAGCAGTCATGGCCAGATAGTCACACAACATGACATTTTTACACTGTGATTAAAAATATACATTACAGAAGTCATTAAGTAACATTAAGGAAAAAAAAATTAAAAATCAAAGTGAGTGCATATATGTGCATATAAAGTTACTACATATTTGGTATCTTTTCATGCATTTAAACCTTTTTTTTTTTAAACTAAAATAAATGCAGTTGGACGGAATATGTATGTGTCACGGTATTGACTACAAACAATATAATATACTGCCAATATTACCACTTAAAGCTGATATCCATAGTTTCTGAAAAATCTGTGCTTATGTATCATTCTTTTGAAATGCGAAAAAAAAAACCTAAATAGTCTTTCACTATGGTCTACTGCCAGTGGTCATTCATCAATGTATATAAGTCCCTCCTTCGTCCTATGGACCCCTATACAAATAGAAAATAGTGCCGTGATCTCCCAGCCAATAGGCTTCGCCTTCCTGCACCGGAGTCTGTCAATCAAAGTGAATGCTGAACTGTGCACGGAAACAAAGCCACGCATCACAGCAAACAGGTAAATATAATTTTGGCTCTTACCTCAGAAATGTCCATCACCACAAGAATAAACTATGACCCATAGACCTAAATCAATGCAACCCAAAGTGGCCTTGTTATGTTCCGCGATGCGCGTGCAGAAACGTAGAGGCGTGGCTTCTGGTAGACTGGCAGAGGCAGTGGAGGAAGTGGAGCTATTGAGGGCGGGACATCGAGACGTTCTCTCAGAAACTCCTGATATCAACTTTAATATTATTAGGAATACTAATGATAACCACAATAAACATTTGGTGATCACCAAATAAACAAATAGTTTACAGCAGGGTCTGCTCAAGTCTGGTCCTTGCGAGCCACTGTTCTGCATGTATTGATGTCTTACCTGAATCCAATGATGGCTTCATTATGAATGTCTACAGAAGCTGATAATGAGCTTCCCTTTAATATCAGGTGTGTTAAACCAGAGTAGCATCAATATAATGCTGTATTTAAATTGACTGTTTTCTTTGATTGTGAGCAGAAAACAGTTTGCAGAGAAAGACAGTAGAGGCTAAAAATGGAGGGAAAGTGCTGAGAGGGTGAAATGTGTGCGCACAGGGATTCTCCTCCTCAGCTCGCTGCACAGTGCTACCTAACCCATTAAGCCTGGCACAGCTGTCAGGGCTGTCAGGTGGAGGCTGCCTTTAAGTCAGGCTGACAGACAGAAACCACCATTATAGGCTCATCAGCACCTCACGCCTCCGTTCTTTCTTTCACAACTTCTTTTTTTTTTATGCAGGCAAAAGGAAGCTGTGCAGCATCATATTTCATGGAAGGATATATATGTCGTTGTACATTAAGAGACAGGTAAGGCAACAAAGGGAGTGGGGGATATTCAGGCAGGGAAGCAATAAAGAATGCAATATGCAGATTATATTACCCACTGAATGAACAAATGTATATCTTGAGCACAGCGTAAAAAAACACAATGCTCCAAAGATAATAACATCCCACGCTGGGTGACAGCCAGAGGTGGCAAAAGTTCTAGTCTTCTCTTCAGTACTCAAGTAAAAGTATAGATACTTGAATAGAAAATGACTCTGGTAAAATTATTCAAGTTGCTCCCTTACTAGAGTAAAAGTAAAACAGTACATGCTACTAAATATACTTAAGGAAAAAAGTAAAAAAAAAGTGTCCCTTCAATAATAAAAAAGGGTTTTTAAACCAGCAAATTCTGTATCTTTTTATTTTTCAAATAACTTGTATAATACTATTACATGGAAACAACCATTAAAATCAGTTACCTTTGAACACTTGGAGAATTTAGCACTTTTATTTAACACATGATAAAAAAAAATGCTCAATAAAACCCAGAGCAGCTTTGAGTTTAATATCTTTTAAAAAGATGAAAATGTTCACCATAAAACTAAGGGGACCTGCTTAACAGAATAGTAAAATACAAGGAGTAAAAGTAAAAAGGAGTATTTGCTTAAAAAAGTAAGGAGTAAAAGTAAAAAGTTGCCAAAAAAATAAAAACTCAGATACCAGAAAAACTACTTCAGTACAGTAACAAATAGGGATGGAAAGATTAATCGTAAGGCAGTTAAAAATTGATTCAAAGGTGTCACGGGTCACATTAATACTCTGAAATTGAATCGCAGTACTTTTTTTTACAGCAAAGGGCGCTAGCTGTTTAGAATTTGAAATTCAGTATGCACTACCGTGTTTTAAATCAGAAATGTGGAAGCATTTTGGCTTCCACATTGACTGTGAATATTTTTCAGTCATCATTTGTCTACAGTCTCATTTTGTAAAATAAATTGTGAGAGAATCATATCGTAAATTGTATCGTATCGGGAGTTGAGTGAATCGTCACATCCCTAGTAACAAAGTATTTGTATCTGTATCTTAGTTACTTGTCACCTCTGGTGACATCAAACAGAAAACGCGTTAAGGTGATAACGTGCACAACAGCATCCACAAATATTCGGCACCGAGCAGCAGACCCACAGTGCGGGGCTGAAATAGCTCGTATGTGTGTGGTTTAGAGGTTTCCCGGTGGGCTGGGTCAGGGGGGAGAGCAACTCTGGAACATATCGGAGTGACAGGAGAGCTGCACCGGAGCCTCCGAGTCCTGCAGGACCAAGTGCTGCTGACAAAGCACACGAATCCTGGCACCGAAAAGCCTTTGACTCAGCAACACATGTACCCAAACCAGTCTGCTGCAGATATCTAACAAAACCACTGAGCATTATGTATAAATAAAAGAAAATAAATCAGAAAATGCTCTACTTTTACCTGTTGTCAGGACATTAACACAATCAAAGCCACAAAATCTACAGACTACCACTAGTTAAAGTTAAGGGCTCTCCTTCATCCGCCATCTATCATAAACAGGATTGGGGTCAATTATATTTATAATTGCGTAATTTACAAATATGACAATTATAATTATAATTTAAGAAATATGTTGCTGTTAAAATTGTAATTCAGTTCAGATAATTTACTTGTAATTGGAATCAGCACGGAAATTCTATAAAAAACTGTAATTCACAATTTAATTAAACACATACCTGTGGCTTACACATACGTAGTTAATCATTGAAATATGTTTCATATCACGATTTCACGATATTTGGCCGACTGTCCTGAAATGAGCTCAGGTTGGCAAACAATGGCCATGATTACATTGTTTTTTAATTTGGAATTAAAATCAGAAAAAGTTTAAAGAGGAATTAAAGCTCCCATGTAAATGTGGCCAATGATCAACAACAGCAAAACTGACAAACAAAACTTCTCCTGTACAAACTTAACTACACGCTAAACCCATGCAATCAGGATTGTTGAAGTGTTTGCGGTGCCTGTTTTTCAAATAAATTTAGTACTTCCCAATGGCAGGTGCTAATATTCACAGGATTACACAGAGTGATGCATGATGCAGTGTTGTTACAAGCAGAACACACGAGAAACAAAAGGTAAAAAATAATGTTTATTGCTCCAGTTAAGCTTTTTGGTATAGAAAATAATTGCTTCTTTTATTTAAGATCTTAGTAAATCGACCCCTTACTGCTCTAGGGTTTGTCATTTCTACTAAAAACTAGCATGGTTTCAAAAATACCAAAAACAAATAAAGTGTCATTTAAAAACAACAACCAGCCTAATGTCATCCACTTTTATTTACCCATTCTCCCTCCATTCCATTTCAGCATCTTACAGAGTCACACTCTATACTATTCATAAATGGAGAATAGCTGGAATAAAGCTAAAAGTGTTAACCCCACCCCCACCAAAAAAAAAAAAAAAAAATTTATTATCTGGAACCATCAAATAAATTCAATTTTGAGTCATTACTCGCAAGGAATCTTTGCTGGTTGCCTGGCAACACTTCATGGTTGAGACCTCAGGAAGTTATAAACAGATCAAAGTCATTTGACCAGCTGGTTAAATGATGGTTTTCTTTTCTACCATCAACACAGAGTTGGTTAAATGTATTACAGTATCCATGAGGCAGCTTCATGTTGGCAGTATTTCCACAGAGGAGCTTCTACTCCATCACAGTGGAATGGCTCAAAGTAGGAAAAAGGGTGCCCCCGCTGTCCCTGTTAATCACATCCAAAAACCAGACCCCAGGTGGTACTTTCACCATACTAGTCTCACATTCTCATAGTCAAACTCCATTTTCATTCCTACAGCTCTAATTGAAAACCACGTTCAAAGAAGCAGAGCGTAGGGACATCAGTGCACACACATGCAAGCAAAATTAATTTGCTGCTTTTATTGTGGCAGGCATCTGTACGTTGGCAGCGTCTCACTTCACAAAGCGAACCCAAAGAGAGAGCTAGGCTCATTGTAATGGCTTGCCCTGAGATTGCAATCGCTTCATGCACATTTCAATCCATGTAACTGCCAACGGCATGAAGAGAGCCCTGCCCCAAGTTTATAAAGATCCTTTTCGGCAGCTCATTGCCAGGCAACCAGCATAACTTACCAGGTGGACCAGGATTACATTGATATTTCCCAAACTAAAATTAATTACATTTCTGAGTAGATTTCTCTCTTTTCTAAAAGCCAGATTTTCTATAAAAATTATTTTGATAGAATTATTCCTCTTTATGAAGAGGTTTTGCTTTATTTTTTAATAAGCAACTGTATGATGGAGCACCTCCCTCTTTGAAAACAAGTGCTCCATATGGTCTGCATGACAAGAAAAAAAGTAATTAAAATGCAACATAACTGAGCAGGTAGATTACAATGAAGCATCAGCAATAAATCTCACAATAGGCTGACAGTGTAGGTTGTGCTCCAACCAAACAATGCAGCCAATGTGTTCCATAAGGCCATACATCCTCATCTGTTAGCTCAACACTAGCTGGGAAAGGTTGCTGCTTGCTAAATGCTAGGTCAAAGGACAAGACGAGCAAAGAGGTGTCAGCTAGAAGCTGTCTGTTATTCCATTTCGAGTATTGTCACATATTGCACTAGAGTTTGCTTGCCTGTTCTGCTCTAGATTTTGTTTTCATCTTCACACTGGCCCAAACACAGCAGACCTTCTGCGCAAATGAATCCTGCAGCGGTTAAAACCTTCCAGGAATTACGCACTCAGACAGAGTTACTGTTTTTAGAACGTCATCAAAATGTCAAAGAAGCTCCATTAAGCATTAATTTGGCGTTTCCACCTCCACCTGAGCCACCAGGGCGACCGTGGCTCAGGTGGTAGTGGGTCGTCTTCTGATCGAGAGGTTGGGGGTTCGATCCCAGGACCTGACTATGTGTCGAAGTGTCCTTGGGCAAGACACTGAACCCTAAGTTGCTCCCAGTGGTCGACTAGCGCCTTGCATGGCAGTCCTGTCCCACTGGCGTGTGAATGTGAGAGTGATTGGGTGAATGAGCTGATGGGTAAAGCGCTTTGAGACTACTTCAGTGGGGTGATAAAGCGCTATATAAAATCAAGTCAATTTACCATTTACCAAAGAAATGCCAGACTGAGTCTGAGCCACAACAAAAGCGTGTGCAGAAAATGCAATGAAAATCTTTCTCCGGCAAAAAAAAGGGTATGAAAAACTGTAGTCATCCAACCTTTGATTGGATGCTAATAGCAGAAAGCTCCAGAAAGTAATGCAAGTAATATTAACAGCCAATGGCAGGCTAAGCAGGGAGAAAAGTCAGCCTCATATATCTAAACTTTGTGCTGCTTATTGAAATAGAGCTAAACAGTCAGAAGGAGAGGGATTATGACATTCTGTAGGATAACAATGTTCAGTGCTTTAAAGAACATTTAGGTGCATTCACACCAACGGACCATAAAGCAGTTAAAACGCTCTAGGATTTGTTTGCTTGGATAGTCTGCATTGTTTGGGTGGTGTGAACATGCAAACAAAGTTGAAAAAAGATCAAACAGGCAAATTCTAGAGTGATTGATTATGCCAGTCTTGGAGAGCTTCCAATCAAAGTCTAGAGCGATTAGGTTATACTGTCAACACAATGCGTACTCGGCACGGACTAAAAACAGGAAGTGTGGGAGATGACGTCAAGTGCATGGCATTGTGGATGGTCAGGAGAATCAGTGATGGGTGGAAAACGGGGCTTTAAGACCACCAAAAGAATGACAACTTTTGCTTCTCCATTGTTGAATGTTGTGAAAGAACAAAAGAAGAAGGCAGAAATTATCGCACACTCTTAAAGCGCTCTCTTTGATCCATAGTTGAGATCCACAGTTCTCTTCTTTGGGTTTCAGTTTTTCTGCCTCGAGAAGTCTCTAGTCTAGTAACGACCCCTCAAGTGGTTATCTCATTTTAAGTGCAGGCTGTTTGGTGTGGATCAGAAGTTGCGTTGTGAATGCAAACCGAGCCAACCCAAGGTGTTACAATTATCAGCTGTCCTCTCTCATTCGGACCGAGTTCGGGACTAAAGCGGCATGAATTCACCCTTAGTTATTAGTCCTTTCATTCATAAGCTTTTAATTCTTTGATGTCGGATCATCCATGTATCCCCTTTATTTTGTTTCCTGCTTTGAGGTGGTTATGAAAAAATATACTGTATTTATAAAAAATGAGGACCATGCAACAAAGTTATGTGCACTCCTGGTTGTATGAATACCATTAAAATACACTTGTGGGAAATACCCCACAAATAAACTCATTATACCCAAATCACTCTTTTAAACAAAACATTCCTGAATTAAATAAAAACAATAAAAACACAAAAATATATATAAAACATTTTGTAGCAGTCTCAGCAGAGATGCCCAGACCTACCGATCCACGCACACCTCCTCCAGCTGTTCTGGGAGGACCCCGAGGCGACACCAGACCAGCTCAGAGACATAGTCCCTCCAGCGTGTCCTGGGCCTACCATGAGGCCTCTCGTACTAGTAGCTTTATGATATTTTAACAGGTCAATATATAGATCTTTTTTCATTTTATCTACAATCACTACTTCCATAAAATCCATGGCTATACGCTTGCATTTCATAAAAAAAGCCATTTCATGAGAGTTCCGCATGCTTTATGGCAGATGGAGATCCAGTATGTGAAACAGGCTTTCACAGAAGTGAAGAGCTGTGTCGCTCATCAAGTGCACCCCTCCTCTCTCCTCTAACACCGTTCCATCCCTCCACACCCGGCTTCATAACTGTCATGCTGTATCTGAAACAAAGACATCAGAACGTAGGCAGCAGTCACCAATTTTCAACACCTACTCATAAAAGGCTGACTGTTGAAACACAGGCAGCCTAATGTATCAGTCCGCAACCCACGCACGTCGTCCAGGACGAAACAGTGGTGTGAAATAGACGGCAAAACAAATTAAAAAGAAAGAGGAGCAGTGATAAGAGGTTATATGATTTGTCTACAACCCTAATGTGGAAATGTTAGTGCTCATGAAAGGGACCCTGGGTATTACAGTACTTATGATGTGCAACAATCTGAGCCCGTTGCTTTACCCTGCAGCTGCGCAGATAAAATATGGCAGCAATTATTAGATTAAGTCGGATTATGTTGTACTCAGGTGAAGACTGTTGGTTCGTTCTTGTTTCTTTGTTCTTAAGGGGAAAAAAACTGGGCTCTAATCCAGCAGGGAGGCCACTTTTAAAGGAAAACCAGGAAACAACAGACCATCAGTTCCACAATGCATGTGTGAATCTTTTTCAGTCAAACCACAAGGACTCCACGCAGTTAACATGAAAGCCTGATGTAAGCAGTTTACACTCAAATGGCTCCGTCTGAAGAGAGAATGACCAACATTTCACACAGAATTGAAAATCAAACCAAATACTAGGGAAAAATAATGGGAAACATCTGGGGTGAACAACTGCCATTTCCTAGGTTTAGGATACCAAGATGGATCTGAGTTAGTTAACAGCCATGCTCAACTAAACTTTGAAAAGATGTTAAAAGACTTTAAAAAGTGCAGATGAAGTGAGAGTTTAGGAAGTGCAGCTGGCATTGTGGTTGAACTCCCAGTTTCCTCACAATCAGGAGAAGAAGTCGACTGTTTAGCGCTGCTTTAGCCAAGTTCCTTGACTTCTGAAACATGATCTGTGAGGACGAACAACTCCTAAGGATTTTGAAGAAAAAAGGGGAGGAAAATTTTCCTCATGCACAGGCCAGAGAAGACTTGGTATGGAAATTTTGTGCAACAGAAAAATAACAGGACTGCGAGTCTCAAGTTACAGGACCTGCTTTTCACATCAGTGCTGATAAATGAAGGCTGCCTCTGGGAGCAGATGGATGCCATCTCCTCCTTTGTGCACACAGCACTGCCAATACTTAAAACCTTGGTTATATACAGATGTCAGCGCTAGCAGGGAATGCAATGGCAGCCTCTACTTTCTCACTCCTTTAGTACCACTTTTTCTCTCCGTTTATGGCCACTCTAATATGCAACTCTTAACCAATTTCTGTAGTTTTTAAAATCCCAGTTCACCTTTTCTACCATTTTTACTTATAACCCATTTTTATTTTTGATTAAAACCAGGATTTAGATATTTAAGATGACTATACTATAAGCCAAATAATAAATAAACTTCTTGGATAACAGTGAATATTATTTAGATAAATTAAATAATTATGGTTATAACAGCTTCATAAAACAATAAACTCATTTTGTTGATTTTATGGATGGGCTCCAAAAAGTTATCCCCTTTATTCTTCCTTATGAATGGCCCCGTCTCCACATGACTGTTCTTCAACGTTCATCTCTGTGTTCAACCACCTTCAGGTACAGTGGGAGTCCCCAGTCTCTGGAACCTTTATATTGGGGGTTGCGGGCTAAAAAGGTTGAGAACCACTGCTTTATATTATATGGTAAGCTAACTTTAAGAATTTAATACCACAACGAGGGCTTAAGTGTAGTTATTTTCCTTTTGCAGACAGTGTACAATAAGGCATTCTACAGCAACAATTCTCTTACCGCCACATTTCTACCACACAGGGAGGGCTGGAGATTGTGCAACGCATGAAAGATTCCAAACCAAAATGCTATACCGGTACTTTTTCTCTAATGTCAGGGTTCAGGTGCTACATCTGACTATGGATGTACTGAGGATAAAAATCACACTACTGTATACTGGAGGTACTGAGCCCTTTTCTTTCCCCAACCAAATGAGGCCTTGTCCACACGTAGCTGGGAATTTTTATTAACATATAAATGTAAAAGTTACGTCCACACATCACTGTTTAAAAAAAAAAAAAAAATCCATCCACACAAAACTGCATAAATGTGCTATTCACAAATGAATGGACGTCACTCTCTGTTGTTGGCAGAGAAACCCACACCCGCACCAGGACCAGCACAGGCCCGCACGATAAAACATCGTCCACAGGAATCACATCAATCGCCCAAGCAGGGCCACCCCGCCAGCCACAGACTGACAAGCAGGCGTACCCAAGCACCTCTAACTAGGCACACCAATGCCACCAGCACAGTCCCCGTGACGTTTGGTAACTTAAAACTCCGATTATCAGTGTCCACACTCAAACGCAAAACTGGAGTTTTCCCAAATCTTCACTTTGGTCGGAGTTTTCCAAAAGCCCTGTTTTTAATTACTTTATCCTGCTTTTTTGTGTGGATGACATACCAAACCATAAAAAAATATATTTGTTTTAGCAAATACTAGGAAAAGAAAAAGCAACTCACACTGGAGTCAACAGTCCTTCTTTTCTCTCAATGAGGCTCCAGAGTACAATGAAGACAACATTAAACCTTAGCTTCACTCGCTTTCAGGCTTGCTGGCTCGTTTTAGCATCTAATAGTTGCATCTGTGCCAGGACTTTTTTTTTTTTGAAATTTTCCTGTTTTTATGAAAACTAACTTATTGTATTTTAATGCAGTCTATCAACGAAAGACACTCATTTAGAGAAGGCAGGAGGGCAGTGTTTTTCCACCTCTCTCATTTTATTCAGAAAAGCAGAACCAAAGACATGTGTGGCCCCCTGGATTCTCTCAATCCCTCTCCCCCTGCTGCCGTCACCCCTCATTTAGATGCAAGCATGTTGATGCTGGCAGGAGGGAAATCAAACAAACCTGGCTCCTACCGTATGTTGCTTCCAGGACCAGATCCGTCTTGGTGGGGTAGTTTTCCTAGCCTTGGCTGGCCCTGAGCTATGGGTGGTAATCACAGTTTCACTAGCCACTACCGCACTGGACAAAAGTACTACTGAGACCCTTCTACCACATTGAAAAACTCCACTGGATGAGTAGATATTATAGTTTCATACAATCATTTATTTATATATTAAAACAAAAGTGTTTCATGTGTAAAAACCTGCACCGTGGAAATTTCAAACACTGATTTTGGAAATACCTGAAAGCGTGACAAGTAAACAACAGATGTTTGCAATTTTGCTTCATTTAATGTCAACAGGAAAACATTATACCAACGAAGAACTTCTGAGTAAAAAAAATTATAATTTGCATGGTTTCAAGTCCTAAATATTCATGACCAACAGTTTATTCTTGTTAAACTGTGACGCTCTTTAAATTATACATCCGTTAATGCTTCAGAAAGGTTTTGAAGAAAAATTAGCAGCACTAAGGAAAAAAAGCAAAAATGCACATGATTGCATTACATGATGACAGCATTTTTTAATCGGCTTGCAAGCTAAGAGCTTTGCATCATCAGCCACATTCCCACATCTACAGCAGAAAAGTTGTCCCCCACTGGGAGCTGTGTAAAGTTCAGTGTCTTGATCAAGGACATTTTGACTCTACTTGCCCGTGTGTCAATCTACCAAACTCTTAATTAGACGACTATTTATCTACCATCTGAGCCACAGTGACAACACTGGAATAAAATGATCGAAATATGCAACCACACAATGCATAGCATTCAACCAATCAGAGCGATAGCAATAAAGTCTTTTGTTCATCAATAGAAAACCAATGTTTAGCAACGCATTCCTAAACCTTTATTGCTTAACATTCAGGCTACAAAAGCAAGGATTAAAAACAGTTAAGAGCAGGCATGAAACACAAGGAACTAATTGTGCACTTAATGAGAGTGTGTGTCATCCACATAAAGTCGAATATCAAAGGGCTCTCATTACGGACTCCGAGAGCAGCTGAGTGTGTCGTTCCAGTGCTGATTCTGGGATGTTTTCATGCATTTGTAGTGCAAATGATTATAATTAGGGCTGTATTATCTTTTAATTAAGAAAGGTACTCGGTGACGGGATGTTTGCAAAGCAGCAGGTTGTCGTTTGCACAGGCATGAAGGCATGGAAAAAGGACAGATGGAAAGAAGGAAGAATACTATTTCCTTGATACATCAAGAAACCAGCTTAAATGTGGATCCAAATTACAAAATAATTAAGCAATTTAACAAAATAAAGATGGGTGAAAAAAAGCATAATACTGGACCTTTAAACTGTAATTTCCACAATGTTTTATGTGGAAATATTGTGATGAATTTTATAGATAAAGTTTGATGTTGCTCAGTTCATATATTGCATACAATGTCTTGTATCCAAATCTTAAAGCCAGAGTTTCTGAGAAATGTATGTTTATGTATGATTCTTTTGAAATGCAAAATAATACCTAACTAGTCTTTACTATGGTCTACTGCCGGTGGTCATTCATATACATTAATGTATATAAGTCCCTCCTTCGTCCTATAGACCCCTATACAAATGAAATCGATCGCAGTGCTCCCAGCAAATAGGTTTCGACTTCCTGTTTTTGAGGCCGTCAATCAAAGTGAATGCAGAACTGTGCACGGAAACAAGGCTGCGTGTCACAACAGCAAACAGGTAAATATGATTTTGGCTTTTAGTTAGTTTTACCCTACTGATGATGTGTTGTTGCAATAGTAATCCTGACCCATAGACCTATATCAATGCGACCTGATGCAACCTTGTTATGTTCCGCAATGCGCATGCAGAATAGTAGAGGCGTGGCTTCTGGTAGATTCGCAGAGGTAGTGGGAGGAAGTGAGGCTGTTTAGGGCGGGACATCGAGAAGTTTCTCAGAAATTCCGGATATCTTTAATGAATCGACTTTTCGTCTGATTTTCACACTTTAATATTAATATACAGTATTTATTAGAAGACGGCACTTTTGTTTTTACTGCACCTGAGAGTGGAACAGATTAAATATTAAAAACACTGATTATACAACATCAGCGTTCCCAAAAAACAATATCAAAAAATTTATCTCGCTTTGTCCCATGTAAAAAACAAAGATTAATAAGACCAACAATTCCAGAATCTGCAGTACTGTTTTCAATGTTGGATTATAATGAAACCCAATTACTAGCCTGCCAAACTTCAAACAACAGCGTCTAATATTAAAAAGAAAATTACAGATATAGATACAATATATTTAATGACAAATACATTTCTAATCTCAACTGGATGTTTCCTGATTAAATAATAGCTGGGAGTCTTATTCTAGCAACATTACTACAAAGTGTTGTCATAGCAAAACACAATGTTTGCCATTCTATAAAGGAAGAAATAATATTTAAAATGTAAACAGGAGAATGGTGAAGCAAACTTTCCACTGAAAGATGTTTCTTTTTCAACACTGAATGTATTCATTCTGCACCCCAGCAGTATGTCAGTCTGTTTCAAGGACATTTATATATTACTGCCACATTGCGATTCCACAACAATACTTTACAAGTGCCGTGGGGAGGTTGTGACATTTGCAGTGTGTTTATATTATTTTAGTGACAGAGAAATGGGCAGTACCAGGCCGATCCCATAAAACTAAAAGGGCAAAGTTCATTCATACCAAAAGTAAAGAAGAGGAAAGGTGGAACAAAAAAATGTAAAAAAGGATCAAAAATGATTTTGAGACTTAGACAATGTTTGATTGCTTTTCTTCTTACATCAACAGATTATTAAGAGACAAAGGAGGAGGTTGAACTAATATTCAACCCACAATAAGGGCAAGTCATTTTGCACATCACACTTTCCTGGATATGACTCCTGCTTGTACATTTTAATGTTACACACTCCAGCAGATTTTTTTTTCAATCATTACAGAGCTACTTACTGGTCGTGTTACCTGGCAACACGAGCTGTTGTTAGGTTTTCTCCCAGTTGAGTTGAGCTGAACGCAGTTCAGGTGATTATGTTGTTTCTATGAGCGATTTAACAGCTCGACCCCCTCACCTCAGGCAACGCTCAAAGCAAAGTATCAACTGAAGCTAGATTAAGCTGTACAGAATAGGAGTGTCTGAAAAAGAAGTAGAAATCTTCTACGTCTCCTTTGCAATTGGGGCATTGATTCCGTTTACCCAAGTAGGGCCACTTTTGATGGGCACCAACACTAAAGACACATAAAGATTGGATATCTGGAAAGTGGTGGAGAGAGGTACAGGTGGAAGGCTTCATTCCATTACCAAGCCACGAATAGTCTGAATTACTTCAAGAATCCTGAGTAAACCATGGAATGATTTCTGTATGCAAATGTTGGGAAATACATTTACCCCCGCAGCAGGCAATTAATGTTTGTCCTTTGACTCTAAAACGGAAACATTCACAGCAGCTGGCATCCATCTCTGCATCTGCTTCACAAATGTCCAAGTTGAATGAGTGCACTGACATTAGCAGAAAGAGTATGTGAAACAGAAAGAGGAAAAGGAGAAGCTATGAAGGGAAAGTGAGAGACAAATAGTTCTCAGGAGAGAAATAGAAAAACTAAAAATGGGAGGTCACGTTTGAAGTGAGCGGATAGGCTGTAGGGGTTTTGTTTTTAGCACGTCCTTTCTTCCAGCAAGGATATAGTATTGGGATATCTGGTATTATGAGGGATGGTCTGGGCAGTGTCATGGGATCAAACAGAAGACACGCTATGCTGGTCTGTTTCTGCTCAAGGCTCTGGTCTAATGAGGTTGCCAGTGTATGGAGTTACCGACCACAGCAAGGCCAGCAATGATCCAGACCAGCCAACACAATCTCCCACCTCTGAGCACTCTGGGCTTCAGATTCACACTACATTTCCAACAATAGTCACGGAAGCTCTTCCAACATGTTTGCATCTACACCATCTACGTGTCAATGACAAAGTATAAACTCATCTTTCCAGAAAGTAACGCAGTAGTCCTCAAACTGGGGTGGCGCAACGTCATGACGGGATTTTATCTTTGTTATTTGCAACATTTTGGAACTCGACCTTTATCATATAAACCAGTTTGTTGAAACTGTTCTGTAGGAGGTAGCCTCACACCTGTAGCCACCTTCTAATCATGGCGCCTGACCTCAATTGGCCAAGACAAAAAGATAAGCAATAAACATCAACTATCTGACTGAAAGAGTAAATGATGAAAGGTAGAGTCACCCAAAATGTTATGTACATATATATCATTAATAATAGTAAAGGGATTTACATTCCTGAAAGAGAATACATATACAATATGAATTAAAAACATTAAGGGCGTTTGGGGGTTTGGGTTGTCAGAGTTGGTTTTAAGTTCTAGTTAATCATCGCACTCATGAAAACATGATACTCCAGCTCAGACCAAAAATGTCTCCCAATAAAGCAGTTTATAAGAAAATATTAAGATTGAGTTCATCACTCGGCCCTTTTGAAGCCAGTGTTTGAAGGGAGTTGATCCAATAAGCCTCCTGCTGTAGTAAAAGTTTATCAAGGTTACTCCCTCCCCCCTAAAAGGGAGGGTAACTTATTAAATCCCAGAGAAAGTCTCTGTCATTGCGTTTTATTGTGGTTTTTTGCTCAATGATCCTTTGTTTGAATTTTTTTTGTTGTTATTCTAGCATAATTGAGGCCACAAGGGCAACTTATTAAGTAGATCACGTGTGTGTATGTCCAGGTGATCACTATCTTATGGTGTTGTTGCACTAGGCAGAAACCACATCGATAGTTTCCTTTAGGCAGTGGCATAAGGCGTCTGTGGGTTTGACATGGATGTGCTTTGGTCAAAACTAGGACAAACTAAGAGGGTCCTTAAAAACAGAAGAGAGGTAACCCACTGTAGAATGTGCCAGTGTCTTTTAAAGACAATACTGATGGTGTTTAAATGGGTAGAATGTCAGATAATTTTTTTCTCCTTTTTACACTCTTAAATAATTCTTCAGGAGTTTTATTTGAAGGCCAATTCCTATGCATATATCTTATGCATATAAACACCCTTCTCCATAAAATCATCTGTGGATTGAATGCCAGATCCTCTCCAAACAAAAAAACTGGCTGATTGGAAGACCTATTTTAACATAGGCTGAACACTTGAAGCCAGCAACAAGCTATTTTTTATCAGTGTCCTTACAATACATAGCTGAACTGATATAACCACTGCCTTTTATAACCCACAGATCCAGAAAACTCTATTATCACTGAAACAAGAAGCAAGCTTTAATGCTGCGTTCACACCAAACGCATATCGGGCGTCAAAATCGTGCCTCACTCTCCTAGTTGGACGCTTGTGCTCATTGAATCAGACGCTTGTCACCAGTGTCGAAGATGCATGTCGAAGAAACATGTTACTGTGGGATAAAATGAACATGCAAACGGCGCAGAGATAGTCAGTTAAACTTATCTTAAAATAGTTTTTTTCATTTGTTTGGATTCAGAATTGTTTTTACAGTCATTGGTTTAGCAAAAACTAATGTGTCATCTAAAAAATGTCAACCAGGAAAGTCCTGAAAACTGAGAAACGCCCTTTAGTTTGATGTCTCTGAATAAGGCACTAAAATCACATCCGTGCTCATAATGGCTTCTTCCTCAGGATGCACTTCACTTGGAGTGCTTCCTGAAAATTCCCTAAAAGAAGTTTGTGCGGTCGTCTGTCTCCCATAGAGTAGATGAAAGCCATTATGAAGTTGCATTTTCACAATATGATAAATAATTATTTGGGTTCTTTGATTTACACTTAATTCTTTGCTTAGAAGTAAAAAGTAAAACTCATGTCAAAGCTCTATCACACAACTTGTTTTGGTTATACTTTAACCAAGAAAATAAACCCATTCATGCATGTGTGGCTTGTATGCAGGGTTTTAGTGCTAAACTACAACAGAAGTACATGAAATAGGTAATACTCACTCTGTGTGGATCAACATAGAATGAAAAAAATAAAAATGTTTTTGATCATTTATTCAATGGTGTATTACTGGTTAGACACACACACACTCACACCAAAAGCAAAGATAACACAGTGGTCTCCGCTCCCTTTAATGCAAACAGCATTGGAAACCAGTGAGGCCTGAAAGGCACAAAGGCCTCCCTCTGTGTGTACTGTCACTCACACTTCTGGGAGAGACACCTCTCTGTGGGAGGTGGCGCGATCTCCTGGGACCCAACGAAACGACACCTCCAGACAAACACACGCACACGCACACGCACACACACACACACACACACACACACAGAGGAACAATTATCACTACAAGGACGCTAATTGGTGTTCCTGGCTATGTGTGAATAAGAACTTGGTGCAGGGCCACAGCTGCCCTTAGAGGTTGGAGGTGGGGGGAGTGGAGTATAGTGTGGATGTGTATGTATGTGCATGTGTGGAATACAGAATCTGGGCTCATGCTGTGTCGTCTGCCTTCCTGACAGACAATAACCTGCATGTGAGGGTGAAGCCCTTCTGGTCATTCTGTCAATGGCTTTCTAGCCTTTTAGTACAACTGGACAAAACCCATTTCCTGTGTGAACACTACCAAAGTCGCCTTGGAGAAAACAAGGTAAGACTGTTGTCCCTCATTGGCACATCACTGCTAAAGGATCGTTTGAATGCTAATGCACCCTACCCAACATTTGTACTTAGTGACATAAGAGATGGACTATAAGTAGAGGTGTGACTCGATTAAAAAAATTAACCAAGTGCAAATCTCACTGATTAATCAATAAACAATCTGAATTATCACATTATGGCACATAAATTGTGTGTCCTGAAACAGTTACGTTATCAAGATGAAATGTGTAACTGCATTTATTTTCACAAAGAAAAACACTGGAAAATGAATAATAATATTAATGATGATGGCTTGGATTTATATAGCGCTTTTTTGAGGAGATTCAAAGCACGTTACAGAAACCATTATTCATTCACACAATCATACTGGTGGTGGTAAGCTACAATGTAGCCACAGCTGCCCTGGAGCAGTCTGACACAAACGTGGCTGCCATTTCACGCCTACACCACCAACAGTCATGCACAATTCATACCTATATCTATCTGCTAGGAGTCATGATCTTTGGCCTGCTAATGATGGGGGTATGTGTATGTGCATGTGCCTTCCGGATGGATCATAAGATGAGGCGACTTTCAGAGGATATGAAGGTACTCCGAAAGAAGAAGAACTTTACGTTTGGAGAGTTGGAGGAACGTAAACAACGACTGGAAAAGAAAGCCCGAGGAGATACGGAGAAAAAGGACAGTGAAGAGGAGTAACAACAGGAACAATGACTGCAGACGAGAACACATCACATAAAAAAGGACAAAAAAAAAGAAAAAAAAAAAAAAAAAAGGAAGAAACGAGGTTGGATGTAAAATTATCTGTGTTCAAATCAGGGGACGGATCTGGATAAGCATAATGTCGGAAATGAACTGAATAAATAAATAAAAATAAAAAAATACCCATTCATACAAGGCAATGTGGGTAAAGTGCCTTGCCCAAGAACACAACAGTAATGACTTAGTGCGGGATTCAACCCCCCAACCCTTCAGTTACTGGACGACCCACTCTACCACTGAGCCACGGAGTGTAGTTGACTATTGTTCACTGTTTGAGTAACATCACTTACATATATGTATTAGGGATGGGCGATATGGACTAAAAAAAAATTATCCTGACAATAAACATCACGATAACAATAAACATCACGATAAATAAAAAATTATAAATAAATAAAATAATTCCCAACTTACAGAGTAAACAGGTTACTTACAAACACAAATAAATCTGAATAATAAATCAATACATTAAAAAAGGCGACAATAACTGCTGACTCAAAGAGCTCATGAGCTGATATTTTATTAGTGCATGTGGATCACTTTATTAGTGTTATTGTAAGTAATTAATTTATTTCCTCACTTAAAATGATACTTTCTAAAAAAAAAAAAGAAAAGAAAAAAGCACATGAAAAGCAAAAATAACTCCATCAGTGTTTTTACTGTTGCTGAATCTCGTTTCATTTATCTTATGAGTTACATAAAGTTATGGTTGATAAATAACTGATTTCCTAAAATCACACTGCTGCTGCGGAGGCTTTGCTGCAGAGCTGCCGTGAACAGCGTTCCGCTCCAGAGAAATATAAGTTGACAACAGAGGCAGTTTTGTCCTGTGGAACAAGGTTTTTAGGGGCATTCTTGGCTAAATTGAGGGACAAATGGCCCATGGCCCTCGCTAATTTATCGTTTATATCGTGGGATGACATTCTTAATGGTGAGAATATTTTTGACGATAAATCATAAACAATAAAATATCACACATTCCTAATATATATATATATATACAGTATATACAAACTAAAACAAATCAGCCCCCAATCAGGAGCAGACCCCAAAATCTAAGGTCTACAAATGTGTTGTGAAATTTGATTTGGTGTACATTAGATTTCTTTGTGGAGCATGCACACTTGCACGCCACTGATTATTGTTGCAGTGCTCAGAAAGCTGTTGTATCAGATTATAAGGTACAGTAGAGGTGAGCTCAAAGGGTCGGGTGAGTGTATTAATGCACATGTCCTGATCTGAAAAGTGATACGCACTGAGCAAGCCAACAGACCGTTTGTCAATAGGAACCTTAGCTGGAACACACTCACAATATGATCTCATGTATAGGTACAGTCTAAGCCTGATGATATTTGATTTTTTTCATAATGCAAGTGAACAAAGAAGTGATCAGTGAGCAATATGGACAGATGGGTTTGAACACACATCCAAAACGGACTTGGATGTTTTTTTTCCTCTCTCTAATTCCCATGACCTCAGATATCATGCATGTGTTACTGAAAAAAAAAAAACTGTCAGTGAAAGTTCGCTTACCTTCAATGGAAACGGTCACATCAGTTCACAACCAAGCAGACATGAGGAAAGAAAGGAGAAGAACGTTAGCCCCAGGCTCCAAAGTCAACAGATGCAATGACACAAACGGGAAACCTGTATGTCTCCTGTTTTTGAAGGCAACATTCCTGAGGCAACTACCACATTTTATTCTATTGTAGGGAGGATTTTTCTTAGAATACCATGTTCTCCTAGTCCTAACACATGAACATGGCTGTAACATAGCTGCCTTCAGGCAAAAAGTGCATGGGACTGGTAGGATAAGAAAAATCTTTCCAGGTGTAAACAGTAAACACCACTATTCGTTTTTTTTTGTCTCCTGCTCAAGAGTATAACTATGATCACTTAGTGATTCACAATAGCTGGCGGCGTAAACATAAGCAGAGAAGTGGTTTTGCAGGCCGGCCCAAAGGGCTTCTGGGCAATGCTTTCATCCAGGGAAGAGCAGCTCAGGTCAACACATCTTCCTCCTTCGCATTTCTCGCTGCCTCAAAGGAGCAATACATGAAAAAGTGTTCAGGCTATGAGCTCTAAAAGCATCAGGGAGCAAAGCAATATAAATCTGTTTTTTTCTCTGACCCTGCCCCCTTCGCTACATTCATTTTCTCCCCACTGTTTCAAACTAATACCACAGCAGGGACGAGACGAGAGCAGAGCTAAAGGTAAAGGTAAAGGGTGGTACGGTACATCCATAGGATGGAAAGGCATAGATAGGCTCCACCTAAAGGACATGTACCTTCACTAACACGGGAGACCTCTGGCTCACCCTTTGAACCTGTCTGATGTGCTCAGAAAACATTGCTTTATTGCCTGTAAAAAAGACACAGTGGGCTATTTATAAGAAGATTAAGTGAAGAAAGCGAAGCAGCGGGAGTGTTTTTGGTCCCTGCCAGCACACGCAGCCTGAGGGGGCGACCCGTTACAGGGACAATACAGCACCTGCATGTAGTCGTGCATGATGTGTGTTTTAAGTTGAATTCTTCTAAGGTGAACGTTTTCTTGGCACCGTCCGGGGTTAAAATCCTAAGAGCTGTCCATACGAAGAAAGCAAATGGAAATGGTCATGGTAACTCATAACAACCTCAAATGTAGCTTCTGGGTGGCACGAAAACAAAAGAGCTCCTTTAAAAAGAGTGGAAATTGAAAACAAATGTAAAAGCTGATTAGGGGTGGGAACCTCTGGGTACCTCACAATATCATACACAATACAAAGATAACGATAATGATTATCTCACAATATGACGATACTGCGATTATCGTTATATTGGTCATAAGTCCATCTAACAATAATATATAACATAACAAGAAAAGAAAAAAAGATTAAGTGAAAAAACACAATTTTTATTTTATATCTCTGAAAGACAATAAATTGAAAAAGAAAAAAAAAGAAAAGAAAAAATCAATCGAGAATTCGTTACACTGCTAAAGCTGATAGCTAAAGTTCAATGCATATTCTTGCGAGATGACTGCTGAAAAATAAGCCCCACATGCCAGATTTAAAGGAAAGAAGGCATAACTTTAAATTATTCATTTATTTTGCTGACATAAACAGTGATCATTTGTTTAATGGTTCCATGACTATTAATTCCTTTTTATTTTATTTCTTTTTTTAAAAGCCTTTTTACTGTAAATCTATTTACCTTTATCACTGTTTAAGAATGACCTCCTCATACTTTATTGTTTCTAGTACAGTATGTTACAGTTAGAGATGTGTTCAAACCAGTACTGATACGGAGGTGTGCGCTCATACGAGTGAGCAATGCTCCAATACAGCTGTCCAATGCAGATGTAATTTTAGTCTGACTAATTGTATTTTATCTGTTAATTAGGTAGTTTGGTGGTTAATTCGCAATTCCCACAGCCTAAATAAAGAGAATAATATCACAACCAAAAGTTGTTTACTTTCTAGACAATCATAGCAGCTGTATTTGGATCAATAAGTACTTTGCAATAGTTAGTCTACACAACTGAGAACTCATATTCATACATTCCTAGTTACCATACTTTGTCTTCTTTAATATCTTCTGTGTGGTGGGTAATACTAATTTAACATAGCTTAAAAATTGCTTTATGGACATTTTTGAATATGAACAAACAAGTGTGCTGTGGTTTTGCTTTTGAAGGCTTTACTACAATCTAAAAACATTTTCACTCCTTTGTTTAAAGCACTAGTAAGTGACTGCATGCTCGGCAAATGGCAATACATACCTGTGCATGTGTGCAACTCGTCATTTCAAAGGTTTGATGAATTTAAAAAAAGTCTTTAAAGTTTGTTTTTTTTAATGCAAGAAGGTATTTCAAGTTCGTCAGGGGAAAAAAAAACCTTATAAATCAAGTTTGGTAAAGCATTCATATCCAAAAATATGTATCATTTTAATGGAGCAAACATACTGTAATTCTAATACTTTAGGAAACATTGAGCATTTTTGGTTTTGACTTTTGGGGTAAAAGAAGATAAAATAAACAAGAATTCTTTGACATCCAAGGCTATTAGTCTTGCAGTGCATGAGAAAAGAAAGCACTACTCTGGGGTAAATTGAAGCCAGGGATTTTATCACATTTTAGCACACCACACCATGCACTGAGATTTGCTTTCACTGCATTCGTACTGTTCTCAAATAAATGCAAATAATACCAAGCCAACTAAATCCCATCACTTCAAGTTTGCCTTGAAGCATCCTCAAAGACAAGATGTCTGGTAACTCTCAGGAGGGTTTTAGAAATCACAATGGTACAGCTCGAGGAAGAATAAAAAAGGTGAGTGAAAGATCAGTCAATATTTCTTGTTGACTCACACATACAGTAGCTAGTTTCTCTATTTCGGGGAGATGTATTGATTTGCAGGTCTGCTTGTCTCAAGGTCGTGTTTGATTGAGACCCAGACGTGCCCTCATAATGGGCTGATAAGCTTACACAAATAATTTATATAAGCTGCATTAAAAAAAGACGAGAATATTCCCCTGATTATTGGAGAAGCCTGCAGGTCATTGTTTGTCTAAGCAACACACAGATGATTATGGGTGATGTGCTATCGCAAAGTTGGGGGGTTGAGATGGTTTTCGACATCCATGATGTCTTTCATCCATCTTAATGCATCCTCTAGAAGGCGTTACCACAGCAACACCAGCAGGACAGTAATCCTCCTGGGAGAAGGAGCCACGCTAGTGGTCAAGGGTCAATTAGGACCAATTTATTCTTGCAGATTTATTCTAAATCCTGGTACAGTGTATCGGATCTACAATAGATTCTTGTGCTACACAATCATACTTCCTCAAAACGCTCTTATTTGTCACAAGCAAACAGAAAAAGGCAATTTTATTTTGCTTCCCAGTTCCCACAGATCAATGTTTCTATATTCTGTATCTGTAAAACTACAAGAACAATTTAACATATTGGCTGCTGACCTGAATAAAACCAACATTTTTGTCCATTGGCCATTTTGAGGAAATAACTACAATAGATGTCAAGTACTCAACCTTTGCACCCTTGCCCATTCTACACACTTCCCTTAGGGGTTAAAAGACTATGTCAGTATGACTGTTTAATGCTGTGTGAATGCTGAGGGACTTTTGGACAAAGCTGTGGCACTGAATTGACCTAAAAACCCTGAAGCCAAGTGGCCAACAGTGGACTGGATGAGGGGGCAACCTCACGGTCTATTAAGCGTTCACACTCAACAGTGCATCACAAGAAATCCCAACATGCACAAATATTTCTGCACAGCTCACAACCCAATCCACCAACATCATGGGATACTATACAGCTAATTCAGGCAAATGACATTTACTGAGGAGTTATTTAGATGCTATCGGTGGCTCAAGCTTTTGTGTTTAGGGGATTAGTGCCACCGTACCCGCCGCTGAAAGGCGTCTTTGTGGCTTTAGTCTTTAGTTGGATGAAAGAGAAGCTCAGATGCCTGCGTGGAGGGTGTCAGTTATCAGGGATCCTGCCATGCCTTGCTAATCTCTGGCCCTGCAGAGTTCCTGAACCCCAGCCAACCCATCCTGCGCTAGCCTCTAGAATTCCCTCAAACCCAAGGCACAATGATAGGTATTCACAGGGAGAACCACTGGACCAGCAAGATCATCTTCTTGAGTGAGCAGCATAAGGACAGGAGTAAGGCCCCAGCTTGAGGCGACTTAAGTACAGGGGCTGTTTTAGCCACCATGAACACTCAGAGACACACTTCAGACACACATATATTGGCACAGTGTGCACACAGGCCCAGGCCAATGTAAGGTAATAAAACCACAGCACATGTTTCATTACCAATATGTCTCCAGGATTGTCTCTGGTGACCTGGAGCACAACATAAAAAAAGACAGTGTTCTTTTCATTACCATCTGTCTTCCACAAAAAGATAAAAAAAAAAATCAGCTTTTTACCGAGAACTAAAAAAGTTGGAGCAACTTTATTTGATATCCTTTTCAGCAATAAATCAAAGCCGTTTACTAAAGTCGCACACCAACCTCCACACACATCAGGATCTTATGCTTTTTTTTTTTTTAAATGCTCATTTAATTTTAAGTTGGCTTCATCAGTTCGCCAAACCTTTCTACACCGTGATTTTAACATCTACAAAACATCAAAAGTATCTTATTAACAGCCCAAAACAAATTTACTTTAAGCACATAAATTACTCATCTGTACTTCTTTCTACAGAATACCAGTATATTCTAAAGCAACATTAAATTCCCACAAAATGTGCCGTTAAGAAAAGTAGGTCAGTGTAATACAGTGCCATATGTTCCCCAAAGTGAGGCACTATTCACACAAACACTTGGTTGTGTGTTGTCTCTGATGTGTTAATGAAATGTAAAAAAGTAGGAGGGTGGGTGAGTTTTGCCACCCAGCTGAAATTTTCTTTCCAGGCGTCCTGGAGTTTTAGGGTTTTGAATAGTTTCTGGGCAGGGAAGGGGAGGGGGTACAGAGAGACAGAGAGGAGAAATAAGTAGGGAGAGAGTAAAAGGCTTGGATTAGAGAAACTAAATGAAGAGATGATTCTTTGAAATGTTTCTCTCATTTGGGACCGTCAGTTTGTCTTTCACAGTGTAGTATAAGGCGTCTGCCCCCTCCACTGCTTGGAACCCACCTCTTCTTCTGCCTTCCTTGGTCCAGCATAATTTGGCTGTGCTTAGCCCTGCTTGGCCTCCTTTTCCACTCCAGTGGGAAGCAGACATGCAGAGGACCATCGTAAATGCTTGGCTGCGGGACTTCACAAGCCAGGGTCTCATCGCCTCCTCCTGAGGTCTCCTATTGTTCACTTAACCTGGATTTTGAGTCTGGGAACATGTGTTGCAACCCCCTGATCATCAACTACCACTTAAACAGAGCAGAATTAAGTCAAGCCAAGTTATTGCAGACATGTACCCAATCATCCCAAGAAGAGCAATAAGCTGTAACATTGAGTAGTTTGCTGCAAAAAGACTTAAAATAAGTTTAGGTACTCTGGAAACTGGTCTGCAGCTCAAACACATACAGTTAAAAGCTCCAACATCATTATTTGTCATTGGACTACAAAAGCATCAGGAAGACAGTCATTTTTTTCTTAGAGAACTGAACAAATTTTAGCACATACTGACCGACCGCATTTTACCCAGACCTGAGAACTTTCCCCAACACTGCCTGTGTATGGACGTGTGGAACCGTGGCCAGAATTAAATTATTTCTTTATTAATTAATTAATTGTTTAATACTGATAGTGATATGAAGCTTCTTTTAATATCTAACGCTTTAATAGCATATTTCTCCTGCTGCTCTTTCTTACATCACAACTTACTTGTTCACAGTAACTCCAGGAGTTCAGAGAATGGTGGGAAGTCAGACAAAAACGGCACAGAGTAGAACTATAGCTGATGAAAACAAAAACTGTATTGACATCGGCCCTGAAAAATCCATATCGGTTTATCCCTAATTTTGACCTATTGACATATTTTAAAATACTATCCTGCACCTAACGATTTGGGAACTGTTGGTTTGTTTTACTCAGCAGTGCTTGGAGACCCGACACATTCGCCATGGTTATATGATGTTTTTTAATTTAAAATCAGTTATTCCAAATTAAATTAGTCAGAATTAAAGTGTTCTGCTTCTTGATTACATGATACGTTAAAGGTCCGATTGGACAGGGTGCAAACATGACATATTCGCGTCTATCGGGAAAAACACACAACAAACCTTTTCTTTTCGGCTATAACATAGAAGACCACATAATAAAAACTGTTTTCACTTTTATTTACATTGTAGCTTTGAAGCAGCAGCTCAACAATAATGTTTTACTTTCTTCTGCGGAGCAGGAGAAGAGAGATAAAAGACGTACTTTGGTAAATCAAGGGCAGCTGTTAGAGCAACAGCTGTTCTACCTCCACTATACAGGACGTTGAGTGAAAAAAAAAAAAACTTTACAATGATCCATCATTAGTGAAGCTCTGTTGCTTCATGCTCTGGTGAAGCATGTTTCGTTTGCAGAGGTCTGTGTGTCTGTGTGAATGTCAGTACGTTTATACTTCCGTCCATCCACTCTTTTCATTAAATCAATTGCTTTTAAGGCTCTTATTAAATAAAAAGTCTCGGCTAGAGTCCGGGCGGCCATCCTAGACTATGTCATCACTAGCTCGTCATCGCTGCAAGTCGAGCATTTGCAGAACGACTAGAATGAACTTTAAGCGGAATTAAGTGTTTACAAGAAAGAGGAATTATTATATTTGGAAATAAAATCGTAATAAACCAGCCACCTAATTCGGATTTAAGTTTCATTCGGAATCAAATTTGCATTCGGAATAAAGTGTTTACAAGGTCAGTTTAAAGAGAATTATTTTATTCTGAATGAAAGAGAAATTAAAGCTCACATGTAAACATAGCCATTGAGACATTTGGGTGCCTCCTGTAGCATACCAATAAGAAAAACCAAGACTAATGCTACCAGTCTTTCTACGCCCATTAAAATTTGTAGCATTGAATCTGAACAGTCTAGAGTGTGAGTCTCACTAATTATCCACACACAACTGCACCTCCTTGCTAGTTTACATCTGTTTATGAGCCGTTTTGAATGTTTTATCATACTAATTTATTTATTTTTAACTTCCCTTGTGCTGCAGCTGTCAGTCAATTCTCCGTGAGAGCTGTGAATTCATTTGGAATGCTTCAAGATTGATCTTCACTTGCCTGCCCAGCTCTAGACTTCATTTACGAGTCCACTTTCAGAGGAAACAAAGCCTAGAGCGGTTATAACGCTTTGGGATCGGCCTGTGTGAACGCGCCTTAACTGTCGGTGCTTGGTCCCAGTGCTCCGTGAGCTGCTAAGTACAACGTCTCTTTTGAAAAGAGTTGCTCAGATAAAAGGAGCCATCTTAATTGCCACAGCAACAATGGAGAAACTCTGTAAGGCCGGGCCTTTTCCCCTCACAATTAGGGTCTACTTCCCCTCAGGTACTTGTGAACGAGACGTGGTGTTTGCACCTCTATGACTGAACCATCTAGTGCACAATATTGGGTTCTGCCGTTTTATAGATATACCTCCTGAACACTTATAGGGGGAAAAAGATGTCCAATATAAAAAGTGTGAGGATATCAGCCAGAATATAACTAAAGTTAAATGAAAACTGATGGAGGAGACAAACCGGCTGTAGAACATTATCCAAAACAACTTATCAAATAATGCCAAACTGCTTTATGGTAATTTTGAACCTTAATGCGTGTCTGTACTGGTCTTCATACCAATTGTCACATGTATATTGGTAACAAAAATGGTACAAACACGGTTGAAATATCCAGGTTTTTTTTTTCCACACATTGATTCAACCGTTCATTTGCAAGATGGCTCAAAGAATGTCCGGACCTTTGTTGCACATTGAAACACTTGGAGAGTAAATACACTGAATTACAAACACATATGTGTAGTGAGAACATGTGAATATCTAATACAAGCAACCTTATCTGACATTTCCTGGCATACCATCAGATGCCTTAGAGCAGCTGTTGATCAACGGCTAATTGTTCTTCTTTCTGCATGAACAATGAGTCACTATGAACAATAATTACATTGCAACGATGCTGGTTAACCAAAATGTTCAGAAAAAAAATGGCAGCAGCCATGGACGTTTTTCCCTAAGATTAGGGCAGTATAATTAGCTCTAATTACTTCCTGCTTTACACACCATCTCCTGCAGGTCATGCTCACCGAGAATGAACAATGTTCTGTTTTTCCCAGGACTGAGGCTGGAGGGGGAGGTAGACGAGGATAAGGGGGCTGAGTTGAGTGTCTGAGTGCTTAGTAGACACTTAAAGCATGGATGTGTGAAATGTGGAGCACTCACATGCGCAGGCACACTGAGGAATTGTTTGTCAGATTAAACTAAGAAGGAATTGTGTGACAAAACCATCTATTATGGGCTCATTTGTATGTACATCACAGCCACTCTTTGTAATAAAGTAAGATGTGTTGAGGCATGCTCCTCTGCTCCTCAATGAGAGGCCGACAGTCCTGCAATTGCCAGCACCCCTTTAAAAAACTTTAGGGTGCATTCACACCGGAGATTCTAGAGTGATCATTTTACCCAGAGTTGGAGCGTCATCAGTCAAATTCTCTCCTCTGACAGAATGCTGAGTGACAGCTGCAACGCTAGTAAAAACACACCATAAAACATAAGCAGCTCATACATATACAGACGGGGAGCAGCGAATAGGGACAGGCGCGTGTGGAAGTTTGAGGAAACTGGAAAAACCAGGTTTTAGCATTTGTAGGGCAGACGATACGGCTAAGTTTTCCCTGAGCGCTGCCTGCAGGCACAACGGGCTGTGACATGCTAAGGAGAAGCGGGTGAGACAGTCACTCACATCCTTAACCTTATCTCTGTTGTTCTTTCTGCTTTTTACTACTGAAAATCATATTCACACTGTACGATCTGAGTGATAGCAATCCAAAAACAAGCAGCTGACGTGGGTTTTCTTAAAAGTGAGCAGTGAGCCAAATTAACTAATGTGATATAATCATCAGCTGTTCTCCACCTATTCAGCCCAAGTCCAGGACTATAGAGAGCTCATATTATATCCAGCATGAGATAAATGCTACGAGGACCACACTACAGCACCTCTGATGTAGGTAACCAACTTGTGAGACAAGAAGCTGCCATTAATTTCAAATTGAGGATTTTTATAGAATTGTCTATAATAGTGCACTACTAAATCAAGTCTTTTGATTATTGTAAAATTTGCCAATTTGAGAATGAAAATGGATTTTGTACCATGAAAGATCATCAGTAAAAGTGCCAAAACTTATTTATACAGTCAATAAAAAGCATTTACTGCAAATACTGTGTTGGAGATCACAGCCTTTAATGTGCACAGTGACGATTTAGACGTTTCCTTCGTTTTGTATGTGACCATATATGGACATGTATATATATATTAGGGCTGGGACTCTAACACATTAATTGTGATTCATTCATTTCAAAATTTGACACAGTTAATTGCTTTTTCTGCAGTCTAAACAGCGTGGAACTTTTCTTATTGCACAAGTTCTCAGTATACCCATAATACTGTTTTGCACTGTTCAGTTTCCACTTCTCTGGAATGTTCTACACTAAGTGCTGTTTTTTTTTTCTTCTTTTTTTTAATACACAAACACTTGTGTTTTTGTGTTTTACAATGTAAGTTTGTGCTTTGTGAACAATGCAATCATCATATTCTATATTCATATTGCACATTACGTTAGCACTCGGTGATGAAAAAAAATAAATGCAATTTTGTTGTTTCTCGTGTCAAATAATGTTAAGCGATTAATTTAGATGAATCAAGATTAATTAATAACAAAGTCTCTAATTAATTAGATATTTTTCAATCAAGTCCCACCACTAATATATACATTAAATGTATTCTTGTATATTTATATTTTGTGTTTTTTTTCTTGATGTGTAACTCCATATATATTTTCAATTTGTGTAATGTCCCTTATGTGGGACATTACACAAATTTTGTTTCACACTGCGAAAAGACAATAAAAAGTCTAATTCTAATAGTTGATTTGCAATAAGAGAAAATATTTTACAAGTGAAATACTAAGAAGAAAGTAAAATTAATTAATAACAGATGTTCGTACATTGTGTGTTTTCAGCCATTTGGGCCAAGATCATCCATGGATTCATTACAAATTACTGGATTAACATTGGCTCATCACAGTTTTCATCCACCAGTGTAAGATGAAGAAATAAATATTGAAATAAACGTTAAAAGTTAGTAGGAGCTCTTATTGACTCCCTACTGTTTGCACTATTTAATTAAAGCTTTCCACACAATAGAACCCATGAGGTCGTTGGAACTGCATTCCCACTGGCAGCAAAGAGGAAAAACAAAGGCTGAATATTCCACAGTTTTCCAGTGGCAGCCACAGGTTAAGTGCTTCATTCTGTCTGTGTTTAGATGATCAGTGGGGGGGGGGTGTCTACTCATTGTTTCGGGAAAACGTTTTATACCGAAAATGATGGTGAGTCACTCCCACCTTTGCAAAGCATTTCCTGACACTGACATGGCAACATCTATTTGTCATGCGTTCACCACATGTAAGGTCACAGTGAAACTGAACGAGCCCCTATTATGTGTGTGCATGTACATGCATGCAATGCAGAGTTGAGCGGGAGTAGAAGAGTCGGCTCTCTGACACTGAAGGCAACAGTAATGAGCAGGGCACTGTCATCACACACCAGTCATCAACATCCATCAGGATTGGATGGACTAGTAAATCAGCTGCCGTCACACTCTGCCCCTGTGGCTTGGTTACAACAGTAAGCTGATCTGGAGATCTCAGTTCCTTCTCTCTGTGTGAGTGCATTCAAGGGTTTTTGGGGTTAAAGTGGTTGGGATTGTGCTGAGATTATGAAATCTGGGAGCTTAATTAACTGAGCTCTTTGCACTAAAGGGTTTACAGAGTTCATGGTGCAAGAATAGAGAAGCAGGGAAGTTGATAGAAAAATATGATTTTCTGTGATTGTAGAAAACATCCAAAAATTACAAAATTCGCTTCCTGAAACTGAAATATTATTATTTATTTTTTTTTATATATTTTTTTTCATACAAAACCAAGTAGAAATAGCAATATGACAGACTAAACCAGTGTGCCAACTCAAGGCCCAGGGGCCCAATCCGGCCCTTTGGAGCATCCAATTCAGCCCACAGGAGAAAGTAAAAACTACAGAGAAAACATGAGTCACTGTGTAAATGAAACTCCACCATATTTGCAGGGAATCACAGCTTTCCTGGTGCTTATCCTCATGAATGCTGTCATTTTTAACATTAAACTGTTAAAAAAAAAAAAAAACCCTCAAAATTCTTACAAAATCCTTTAATTTTTCCTCAAATTATGACATATTATTTATCTTATTTAAATAGATATTGGTCACAAAATGTAGGAGATTTAAAGTGAAGATCCTGTTGGGACTGATATTTATCACTTGATATTTTCAGGTTCTTACATATTTAGTATTTTGTGGGCAAGTTCAAGTGTAAACTAGGGCACCATAATGTTTAAATTACTCATTTTCCAGAATAAAACTGCTCTGTATTTGGCCCCTGAACTAAAATTAATTTGACATTCCTTTTGGGAAAAATATCACATATTTAAATGCAATTTTTCACCTTAAACAGATGGGCAGAGAGAAGAAAAGCTTTATATATAGTGCAAAATGCTGCTACAAAATCTAGACAGACATATCTCCTCGAGTGGAAATAGCTATATGACACAGACTAAACCATCACCTACTTGTTTTAGGATAATATCCGACAATTCCCTGATAGTTGTCACCGTAAAGCTACATTTCAAATCTTGTGCTAGATAATCTCATGTGATTTCAGAGCATGCATTCAGTGTAGAAATATGGAGAAACATGAAACTAATAACAGTTAACTCAATCAACCGTTTAAAGCAGTTTAATAACTAGTAATGAAAATGGGTAAACTGAAAAAGCAATGACAGAAATAGGTCAACTGATAAGAAATTAGGGGTGGGAACTTCTGGGTACCTCACGATACGATACGCAATACAAAGCTCACGATAATTATCTCACTATATGATGACACTGCGATTACCGATATATTGGTCAGAAATCAATCTACAATAATCTATGACAAGAAAAAAAAGATTAAGTGAAAAAAATACAATTTTTATTTTATATCTCTGAAAGACAATAAATTGAAAAAGTGTCCTATGAACAGTGACGCTATTTTACTGCCACATTTCTGTAAATAAGTGTCAACATACCAATGTAAACGAATAAGTATCTCCAATAGTGCTTTCTGTAAACAAAAAATAGGGTCTTTCTTATCAGTGACACCGTTATAGTGCAATATTCCAAAAAAATAAATAAATAAAATCGATACTTAGCACGACCATATTGATAATTGATTGTGCAAAAAAATATCATGATACATCGCTGTATCGATATATTGTCACACACCTGTAAAAAATTATGGGAAATTTTCAAACAGAAAATCAGAGGGTCTATATTCCAAATATAAAGGGCCATACCTCACTTGAATTAAAGGACAACATCCCTCACAGAAGACAGATCTTGTTATAAATGTCAAAATCAACATTTAAGAAGTGTCATATCTAATGGATTGCTTAGGCTTCACACATCACATCTTAAAAGGGGCTTTTCCATGTAGAAAGAAAGTACTGGAGTTCCCACTGCCTTTAGTGGGTGGGGAACGCTGCAGGGTCTTTAATGTGTGCCGTGTCTGGCAGATAGTGGAGCTTATCCAACCAGAAGCTCTGACACGCAGACAGCAAACGCAAAATAGATCACATAAAAGCTCTAAATCACATTATACCTGCTCATCATTAGATCAATAACAAAGGTTGTCACATTACAAGACAGCTACAATTTTACTGACACACAAATTACAGCCAAGAATACTTTGTCTTTTCAAAGTTTGTGGCTTTAAAAGATTAAACAGGGAAGTTTATTTCACACAAAATTAAAAGGTGAAAGTGGTTTATCTTTCTGACTCATTCATCCATCATCTGATTCTACACCAGTGGTTCTCAAACGTTTTAAGCTCAAGAACCCCCTTTTTATAACTTTTGAATCCGTGTACCCCCTTTGTCCGACTAGAACATTTTGCTCAGAATTCTGTGAAAAAATAACTTTAGAGCATAATGATGGAATGAATATTTACAATAATCTTTTTTTGTTAATAAGTGGAATTAATTACTGTCATCTCCCACCTGGTGTGGGACCAAGACTATCTATTATCATTGTGTGTGTTTTTGGTGTCATTTTGTCTGTTATGTTGTTGTTTTTGTGTGTTTAAATTATTCTCTCTAAATGTGAGTGTTTTTGGTGTCAATCTTTTGTTTCGTATGTTTCTATTATTTATGTGTATTTTGTACTAGTGATTGTGTGTAATTTTCTCTCATTTTGTGTGTCTGTTGTCATTTTGTGTTTTGCTGGCAATAGGAAGTATTTTTCTCTCTTAGCGTGAGTGTTTTTAGTGTCATTTTGTGTAATTTGTTGTTGTTTTTCTGTTCTTTTTATTATTCAGTATATTTTTCTCTTATTTTGTGTGTTGTCGGTATTTAAATTATTCTGTGCGTACATGTGTGTGTATTTGGTGTCGATCTTTTGTATCTTATGTCATTTTGCATGTTTTTGTTATTTTTGTGTATTTTGTACGAGTGATCTTGTGTATTGTTCTCTCATTTAGTGCGTCTTTGTTGTCGTTTGTTTGTGTTGCTGTTAATAGTAAATATTTTTCAGTCTTAGCGTTTTTGGTGTCATTTTGTGTATTTTGTCTGATCTTTTTATTATTCAGTACATTTTTCTGTTTTTTGTGTGTTTTTGTTGTCGTTTTGTGAGTTGCTGGTAATATTCAGTATGATTATCATTTTAAAGCTCAAAATAAACTAAACTAAATTTTTAAAGCTTTAATTTGTTAATTTTCCTCTTTCTCTCTCAAACACCCTTTGTAGTGCCATTGCGTACCCCCATTTGAGAAACACTCCTCTCCACCTTATCGTGTTCATGGTCAGTCCAAACTTAAGACAACACAACGTTAGCCACTGTGTGACCCCTCATTGATTTTTGATAATGATTAAAAGTTTAAACAGGTCAATCAGTAGAAACCATGATGTCTGTGGATCTAAAGAAAAGGTAATCCTCCTTAACAGACAGCAACAGCTACTCAAATCGTTTTATCCCTACATATAAGCCCGAGGCATCTCCTCTGAAACATAAATCTCCCCTCCCTCCGCCTCCTTTTCTTTGCCTTGTTGAGTCACAGCCCCTGAGAAGTCGGCCCTGGCTGCAGCGGAGGCAGCTCGCGTTTCAAGACAAAGGCCGATCCTCTGTCAGAAAGGAGACACTTTCCAACTGGGGCCATGCTATTTATCACCAGGAACCAGTTTTTCTGCCTGTTTGCCAACTCACACCTCTGCCCTGTAAAAACCCGTCGACAGATACTGAGCGAGAAGCTCAACATCGATGACCTCAGCTCTGTCCTTCTTGGCCTGAGAACGCTGCATTTTTAGCATTACAGATAACAATGATAGTAGATTAGGCGACAAGTGAAGGTTGTTTGATTTTCACACAAACTAAGATTGGAAAAGAGAGGAGGGCAAACAAAGAAACAGTAAATGCCTTTTTACAGAGACATAAAAAGGCAAAAACTCACATGCTGTGTGTGATCAACAGAGCAGCCAGTGTCTGTGTGAAGGCTATGTGAGGCAGCCCACACCGTTTAAAAAGAGGATTATTTGTTGAGAATTTGGCCAAAAACCAGCTCGAGTTTAAGATAAAGTCTCCTGAGCAGAATCTCATGACGCCCGAAAATCAGATAATTAGAGCTGATTGGCCTCGATTAAGGATGAGAGAGGTCCCATCACACAGAAGCTTCAGTGTTCAAACCAGCATTTAACACACACACACACACATCTTGACCCCGATCACAAAGCTTGACTCTAGCTGACGTGTCACGCCCTCAGTGAGTCCTAATGCAAACATGGGGCCCGTGGGTCATTATCTGTGTTTTCTAACATGCTCCAACAAAGAGCCAGTGATCCCCAAAGGCACACCCAGCTTTCCCTCAATCCATGAAAATATCTTTTAGACAAAGCTGCTACTTTTTACCTAAATATAGTGAAATATCAGCCCTCAGAAAGTTAATACTGGACTGTAGTATTTTTCCCCCAGACCTCCTCTCCACTGTACCACATCCAGTAAAAACCTCCAGGAATACCAAAAGCACCAGGTAAAGAAAACATCCATGCCTAAAAACATGCAGAAACAAATAAGCAGGGGAGAATTCTAGCTGCTACATGAGAAATATGAACATTTTTGTTTATTTGGCGGCAGACTCCTCATTTCCTTTGGACTGATAGTTATACTGGGATGGTGCCAAAAGAACCAGCAGACTTTAGTGATCTCTTCCAAAACATCCATTCAAGGTGTATTTTATGTTTTTACAGTTATGTGAAAAAGGTGATTAATCAAAAGAGAACATCAGATTAAACAGATATGCAACCCACTACATGAATGCACTTTGGATTATGGGTTGAAAGCTGAATTATAAAACTGTCTCTAATCTGTGTCAGAATCATCTTTATATTCACTTTTGGCTTTCAAGTGCATCCAATATCTCTTTATATGTGGGCATAACAATGTTTGGGATGTCAAACAATTAGTGTTCACATATGATGTTGTCGTCACATAGAGTTTACTCCACCCCGCTCCGCTCCCATAGGAAGTCTACAGGGGTCATTGGAAGTCTATGGTATTTCAATCTGAAGTTTCAGTGCTTAGTTACGTGTCAACTAGTTTGACTTTGGTGAATGTTGCACTTCCGTGAGTAATCACCATGTCACAGTTTGCCAAACATGTCGACCTCCACAAGCATGTGTTTAAAGTGCCAAGGATGTAATCTTTTCACTGGTGTTTATTTTTTGTTTGTCTGTTAGAAGATTAATCAAAAGTGCTTTATGGAGTTTGACAATATTTTTTTTAACCAAAGAGACCTTACGCCATGAAAGACTCCATTACACTTTGGAGGAGATCAATATACTCATTCAGTTCTCTCATGATTGGCAACATTTCAAAAATGTATTTATCGGTTAGTAATTGACCAATTTTCATGAAAGTTGACTGTTATGTGAAGTTGGTTTTTCAATCACCCCAACGAGTTACATCTGGTCGGATCCGGATTGCACATTTTATCACAATATTTTCGGGGGGAAAAAAAAAAAAAATGGTGGTGCCCATACATTTGAACCTACTCTATGGTTATTAATGTATATAAGATTTTTTTTTTTAAAGTTTTTAGAGTGTGAATGACCATGGTACCATGATCAGGATTACTGATCCAGATAACTGACAATATCTGGTAAGAGTGGGAAAAAAAGAAGAGATTTTACGATATATCACGGTTTTTTGGGTGCCGATTATAATAAACGATTCTGATTCCCAGTATCGACTTTTTTATTTATGGTATTTTTCCACATTTTCGTGAGCGACCACTGGGTGGCGGTAATGTACCAACAAGTGAGTGCAAACAAGAGGAAGACTTGCAGCACGAAGAAGAGTTGCAGCAGCTGGGATTTCCCTTTAGCAAACAAACCGACAACCGTGATTAAGCCTGCACCTGTACGATTTAAATGGCAAACAAATTTAGACATGACCAAAGCTGCATTAAACTCTGCTTCGGACAAGCAGCGTATTGTGTAACATAACAAATATTACTGCTGATTTTGTCCGTCACCATCCGGACATAAAGCTAGAGCAACATAAAACACTCGGCAGCAAACCAACGGACCCTGGATGGGATATTGAAATAACCTTATCCAGGTAATGAAACCAGTCAAGGTGGCTATGTGCGTTATGTCAGATGAGGCGGAAGGATGGTGGCTGCTGTGTCGCAGAGCAGATCAGCTGTGTGCCGCGGTGCGCACATCAGCTGCAGCTTGTGAAACAAAACTCTGACAGACCTCAGAATGATGTCCAACGAAATACCACAGTTTGATCATACTACAGAGTAAATAACAAGTGTAACATTGATGACAACTACTAATGTGCGGTGATCATCACAAACACATTATTTTGTCATTAGTATTTTTTTGTACATGTTTTATTTTATTTATTTCAGTATAAAAAATAATAAATTACTGCTTAAATAATGATAAATCAGTGAATGACTGAATGATGTGATGTGCATTGTTTTTTGGAACTGTGACTTACTGTATGTGTTTGCAAAAAATTGTGATAATCGCCACTGTAGAATCGCAATTGAAATCAAATCGGCACCCAAGAATCAGGATTAAAATTAAATCGGGAGAAAAGGGTATCGTCCCAGCCCTAATATCATGCAAAAAGAAGAGTTGGTGCTTGGGGGATTTGTCTTGTTGCATATAGTATGCCAGGCTTCCAAATCGCCTCTTATTCCTAGTTAAGTTTACATTTAATAGTCTTGCTGTTTAACAGGCTTTGTCATTTGGAGTGATTGTCCAAAATCGGTATTCACTGCCGTCTTTTGGGACATTACACTTATGGGTGCAAAAAAGGCAAATAATAAACTGGCACACTTTAAAAACTGTACTTGGCCGATAAAACATTTCTGATTTTAGGCACTTTTTTTTCATTGAATTTAATTTTGAACACATTTTCCCAATATGCCTTTTGTTATGGATTCTTCAGAAACACAAATACAATGTGCGTGCCAACATTTAATCTGAAAACATTATACTTTTACATAGACTAACCATCTAAAGTATAAATGTTTACTACTATCTGACTAAGTACCCTCGGATGTGTGGTGATTATTTTGTTCTTACTTAAACAAATAACATGAAAATGCATTGTGACTTTTAAAATAGGTTAAAAAGAGCATGACCAAGCAAACAGGTTAAATGTCTTTGGGTTTTCTTTTCTATACTAAACAAATCAGAGTTTTTTTCACTTAAAACCTGGTCTTTGTCAAACAGTCACATCCTATCACATCACGTTGTTAAACAATGAAGCAGACCTAAGGTAGCGGTAGTCTGCCATCACTCTGCCTACCAAATCCCTAAACAAAAAAAGCATTATCCAAACCCAACAAGAAGCATATGCCTCACTTTTAATTACAGTGCTGTGCTCTCCAGCAAACATCTAAAAAGAATAGCTTGTTCTCGTCTCTGCCACATCAAGACGAATCATCTCCCCACAGATGAGTGACCTCAAAAGCAGGCCAAGTTAAAGTCATAAAAACAATGAATTAAGGGACATCAAAAACCAGCAGGATCCTGCACACAGTCAAAGAATGACTCATTACAACACTACTTACTGTATTTATATTTGAATCGTAAAAAACTGAAGAAAAACTGCAGTAAACTACAAGTAAACTTTACAGTACAGAAGGAGAATAACAGTTCTGTAACCAGCTTAAATAATGAGGTTTACCACATGTGATGATTTTTTAAGCAAGCCAACTCATGCATGTGCTGGTAAAATGAAAACCCTGGTATTACAGTTTACAACAACAATTAGCAGTGGTTGTACCATCATTGATCGTCCAGGGACCACAAAGCACATTGTAAAGATTGGGAATGTGAGGCTTCAAACTCCATGAGGTCTGACCGATACCGTGTGTTACAGACCGAGATTTTATGAGCTGAGGATCAACAGTGTCCAGCCACGCTTCATAGACACGTTTTACTATTCTTACAAATTTAATTTACGAGCAAAAACATCAGCTCAATAATGGGATATTATTCCAATAAAATAAACAATAGCCACACTTTCAAATAAATGTTAAAATTAAATCCTTCTTTAATCCCCTTTTTAAATTGATATTTATCAAATTTAGACGGAATAACAACTACTAGTAGAAATATCTGCCTGTTAGGATTAGGGCTACAAAACACTGGTGCCTCTAAACTTACTCAGGAAGCACAAAAGACAACTCAAGTTTGAGAACGAGCCAACTCTACACTGGAGGAGTGGGATGAAAAACCACCATAAGACCACACAAGTAGGGCCTGCGATTTCCCATTTCAAAATTTCCCAAATTCTGTTTCAGGGTATTGCTGCATCACGTTACACTTTACTGGCTATTAAACATCCCAAAATCTTACCAAGCATGCTAACTAGGGGTAATAGAGGCAACTATTGGTAAGCGCTTTGAGATGACTTTGTTGTAATTTCTGCTATTTAAATAAAGTTGAATTGAACTACTTTGGGATGGTTACACTGAAATCACCCAAATTTACATCGCTTAACATCACTTCCAGACCCTCAGCCACTCAACAGGAAAAACGCCATGGAAATGAGTAATATGTTCCCAAAACAATTGTTGTGAAACATTTACCTACGACAACTGGCGAATCACCCTTACATTTTGCACAAAATGAATGGAGATGCAAGGCTTCTGCCATGATGTGTCACCAGGTAAACTCATCACCAGTTCAGCTAATACAACATTAACTAAACCTGTCTTTGTACCAGTGCTTTTTATGGTTTAAATAGAGTTCTAATAATCTGAACCACATGTTCAATAATACACGCTTCAGATGAAGCTCTGCATGTATTTTCAATCACAGGATAACATGGTCACGACTTGATATTTTTAATGGGATTATGGGTGGAATTGGACATATTGGTCACTTTGTCACACTTTCTAGACATTCAATCACCTGTTTTCTTGTAAAAAAAAAATAGCTTGTAAATATGTCGTATTGTCACCTCATGTTGAAACAATTAAAAAAAAATAATAATAATAAAAATGGTTCAATTGTTTTGTCTGTTACAGAGCATTAATTCTGTTTTTTTCCCCCCCTCATCGCTTTTCTGGGGTCATGGATAATTGGTGGCCCTACAACATTTAACAGCCTGAATTTATTCAATTGCTTCATAGTTTTTAGCTTGATAAACAGATTTGTTATCAAAGATGATGCATTTACTGATTACCACCCTGCAAACATTATTTACCAACACTAATGGACTACAATCGATTGTGCTTGCTTATTTGAGCCAATGGTGAGATGTTGTTAAATGGATCCCTGATGAGAATCTGTCCTTTAACTCACTTATTTCACACAGCGGGGGTTTGACTTTGGACCCACTGCTCCATCTGTGGGGCCACTAAACGGCACATCCTCGCCCTGAATCAGGTTAACGATGCTTTGAGTTCATCAGCTCTGAAACCTGAGCAGGGAAAAGGTGACCTCAACCAGCGTCTGACCCTCTCACCTCCTTTTGCCCGTGGCCTGATGTCTTCCAGCTGCCCAAATCACAAACTCTCCTTTTGTTACTTTTATTTTAAAAGCCTAATCTGATAAATAGATTAACAGACCTCTGTGCTACTCACAGTCTACAGTAGGAGTGTGACGATATCGCGATGCAGCAATATATCACAATATTTTTTTCGCACAAACGATTATCAATATGCTCGTGCTCAGTATGGTTTTTTTTTAAGTTTTCTGCTTTTTCACTAAAATGTGCAGGTAGGTCTTCACACTGTTATCACTGTTTCTTGAAGAAACCCATATATTGTTTACTGGAATATTGCACTATAATGGTGTCACTGGTAAGAAAGACCCTATTTTTTGTTTACAGAAAGCACTATCGGAGATACTTATTCGTTTACATTGGCATGTTGACACTTATTTACAGAAATGTTGCACTAAAATAGTGTCACTGTTCATAGGACACTTTTTCAATTTATTGTTTTTCAGATATAAAATAAAAATTGTATTTTTTCACTTAATCTTTTTTTTTCTTGTTATGTCAGATTATCGTAGATTGATTTCTGACCAATAAATCGATAATCGCAGTATCGTCATATTGTAAGATAATCGTTATCGTGAGCTTTGTATCATGCATCATATCATGAGGTACTCGGGGTGTCCCGATCCGATATCAAATATTGGTCCGATATTAGCCTGAAAACAAACATCGGATATAGAATTCAAATTTTCGGATTTTCTTTTTCAATTCATTTTTTATTTATTTTATTCAATTGAAGAATACTGTAGATATTATGTTGAACGATACAAATGATTTAACCAATTGGTTAATAATAAATGGGTCAGTTTTTCTCATACCTACTGTTGCTGACTATTGTTCTCTGTTTGAGAAACATCACTTGATCAAGTCTTTACTAACATTCCACACTACAAAATAAGTCTGTGCTTCATTCATGCTGATATCGGATCGGTATCGGCCGATACGCAAGGCTGCAATATCGGTATTACATCGAAAATTAAAAAGTTGTATCGGAACATCATTAAGAGGTATCCAGAGGTTCCCATCCCTAGACTACAGCAGCAAGTCGTCTTACTTTGATATCAGTCTGATGTGGAGGCCTGTATGACCTCAATTATGCCTCCTATCTTTGAGAAAACTAAAGAGAGTTCCACTGTTGGGTTAAATGTCCTGGAGCATAATAAAATAGAGCTGCCATTTGTAAGTCAATGTCAGTGCCTTTTGCACTTGTCAAAAACACAATACGTCCTGAGAAAAGGAAATATTTATGACAGAAATTTTATAGATGTTCGTCATCCGTCAAACGTGTTTCCACAAGACTAAAACAAAAGCCCGAGTGCACTGGTGACTTGGCTTCTTTCCAGAACTACATTCATATTGTATGCAAGCTCTTTACAACAAAACAGGATTTAAAGAAAGCCTTAAAGGCACAACCTAAAGAGACTTATCTACCAAACAAATAATCAGTGTTTACTGGACGACTGGGCACAGAGTTCTGGAAGGATTAACCTATGGAATTAGCTTTAATACACGCGGCATTTTCTGTGATGGTCCCGCAGCATTTCCTTGCTCGTGTTCAATGCTTTTTGAACAGGCAGAGTTTTCTAACTTAGAGTTACAGAGCCATTAAGAATAAAACATCAAACAGGAGGGGGAGTAGAGGAAAGGCTTCAGGACATCCAGCGCTCGCTTCTGACGGAGACAAGAAACATTTGTGTAAGCATCTATGAATAGCAGTACTTGTTCAACTCATTACGAGCCTCTTATTCTGTGAAACTATAACAAACCTGGCTGGAAAGAAACCTTCCATCTGATCTTTATTTTTGTAGTGTATAAATAGCACTAATATGGATTTTTTTCAACTTCTAAACTTGCTCAGATTGTGTCTGGTGATTAGATTATGTAGACATCCACACTATGAACATGAACCATTTCTAAACATAAAGGTAATTGATTTCTCAACCTTCACAGTTTTTCATAGCATGATGTGCTGTCTCCTTGCAGGATAAAACCGTACTGCTCTACAGCACATTACTGTCAATGTGCGAGTATGGTGAGAAAAATAGAGACATGGTACGAGTTCCCCCTGAGGCGTTCTGTTACCGGACCGTGTTTTGGGATGTACTGTGGAGGTTTCAGGGAAGGCAGAGGTGTAGCTTTCACTACAACCTTTTCTTTGGTTCGTCCCAAATGACAGCAGAGATGGGGATGACACACAAATGATTAAGGAGCAAGGCTAGGCATCTGCCTGGAAACCATCAAAGGTATGAAATGAAAGCTAAAAAGGTGAAGTCATGCTGTCATATTGTTGGGAGGCCTATAATGGGTGTGCTTTAGTGCCATTACGTCAGTTTTCCAAAGGGTGGCTTTGGCCATGTATGTATATACAGTACAAAGAGTGAAGTTAGTGGATCGTGTTTTCTCACTCTGAAACAATACATTGGTAGACCAAACATCTGGGCGTCAATGAGTTTCAGAGCTATAAAGGGAAAATTGGGGATAGGAAAAATATTTCAATCGTGAAGTGCATTTTTTCATGCAGTGTTGAGCTCACATCTGAAAGCTTCTCAGTGTGCGGCATCACCAGCCACACATGACTGAAACAGAAAAATACAATATGGAGTGAATGAGTGTGTTCTGCTTTAAAAATTCAAATCTGCAGTTGGAAAAAGCTGCACTGACCTAGTTCAGAGACAAGAACATCCAGCGAGTTGTCATATACAGTTTTAACTGCACACTGGGACATGTAAAACAGATATATCAGGGTTCGCTCCAGCATTGTTGAGCGTAGGGGCCCCCTACGGTGTGATTGTTGCACACTTGGAAACAAAAGGGACTTCCAGGGGCACAGGGGTTGTTTTAACTCTGTAGTATTTTTATTCTGCATAACCAATTTTATTCTGCATAACCGATTTGCTCAGATGTTCCTGTCTTTACCTAAGGACCCCTGCAGCCACCTAGCTGCCCCCAATGCTGCCTGTGCACTTCGTAGTCACTGTCCAACAGAGTGCTTACGTAGAGTGTAGCAGCACATGAAGCTGCTGGTCATCGGACCATTCTACATGCGCACACAGATGTGAATACTGTCAGGTTGAAATGGGTTCGGGCTTAAAGAGACATCAGCCTCATTCGGGTCGGGCAGGTTGAGGCCGTGTTCTGTCGGACTCCAGCCGGGTCAGGTCTTGTTTTTAGGCCTGATTAAATATCTACAGTGTGTATCCTCCGCTTTGTAACCCATAATCACCATCCAATAAATAAATAAAACGTTTCTTGTCTATGTAATGTCTTTTTTGTCGAGGACCTAAACCAAGCACGAGTAACTCTCTAACTATCACCCTTTACCAATTCAAGCTAATTGGTTCAAGCTAAAGTTTACTAAAGTTACTGCCTTACTTTAAGGACAAAAGTAAGGCAGTAACTTTAGTAAACTTTAGCTTTACTTCACAAAATTTGGCCGTCAGAGGGTTATAAATTTGAACATTTTCTGGGGGGGGATGCACCCGGATCCCCCACAACACTTAAGTTGGAGACACTCGCTTGCGCACCTCGCGATCCCCTTAGACTGTGGATAAATGACTATTGAGAACTCTGGACATGTACAGTAATACAGAGATATGTTCATTTAAAGCTGGTCTCCATTTCTTCAGTGGCACAGAAAGTGGTGAGTTTCTCTCCAGCAGCAGGAGTCCATCAGCACCACAGGAAGTCAACAGCTCAACAGTAATTTGCCATCGGCTGCAGTCCAGACACTCTGGGGAATGACAGCTGCTGCCCGTCGTTACTGATGGCGCACACACACATGACCTCTGAACCCACGGTGAGGACAGACACATCCCAAGTTCTCTGTGGTCCTAACCTGGACAAGGACACCAAGCGGCGGTGATGACGTGGTGTGCATAGAATGCTGCAGATATCCTCTTCTGCTCTGACGTAAGGAGAGGAGGAAAAAACATCCACAAAACATCCACTTCCCCTGCCATCTGGCACAAACGAGTCCGGAAGACCCCACTGTCAGTGCTGAGTCACAACACGGACATTTCAGTCTGTTGTCACCTCAACAGATAAGGACAGGAAACGCTGTCCTGCGTTGGCTGCACCTGCACAAAGGAGCCTATTGTAGTGATGTGGATTGTGTTTATCCTCTGTGGGGACTGACCGGTGACTGAGCTGATGCTGATAAAAGTCTGTTTTTACCTTTCTTTTCATCAAGTTAAAGAATAAAGAAGTGCATCTACTGATCAAACACTGTATATATTTTAATGACCAATTTGGAAAGCCACTGGTGTACAAATCCAGGTTCTGATGTTGCTCAAGCTTTGGAAAATTATAATAAATAATAAAATGTAGGTTACACTTTGACAGAAAAAAGAAACTTTTGGGATTCAGAAAGAAGGAAACCAGGTGTGTCTAGCTCATACTGCAGCTGATACATTGAAAGGATTTATTAAAGGAGAAGTTTTACCCATGCATGGCATGGAAAACACCAAAGCTTTTGTTCCATTTTGTTTGGAGGGGAGGTGGTTAATTAGAAATGATCCCTAATATGAGACATGGATGAAGTTTATCCCAAAAGACTTTATTCTTGGCAGAACAAGAAATCCCTAAAAACAGACCGTGAAATGCATAACCTCCGCTCAAATTAAAAGCAGCATCTATGCTAATACCTTCACAGTCAGGGTAGCTTTTAAAAATGATATCACTCGCCCTGCACATGATTAAAAAATAACTATATTATGTGTTTTACACCAGTGTTCAGTTTTATTTAGTTTTAATCATAGTCTTTTGACTAAAATCCAACTTAGTTTTAGTCAAAATGTAGTCATCAGGACTATTACAGTTATAGTCTTGTTTTTGTCAACAAATGATGAAATAGTCAACTAAAATATACAGGATAAGAGGTTTAGCATTTTTTAAAAAAAGTTTAATTAGCATTTATCAACCAAAAGTAACAAAAGTAGTTTTGGTTGGATACCTTCCAAAAAAAGAAATGAGTTCTGGTTGGATTTTGTCCAATGTGAACATTGTTATTTGACAACGGGAATATCAATACATTTTGATACCTTTTATGTATTTTTTTTAATTAGTCATAGTTTTGTCATTATCACTTAAAAAAAAAAGATTCAACAAAAATTAAGACAAAAAAAGTCAACTAAATTTACACTAATTTAAAACATAGCCACAAGATACAAACAAAGAGCCTTTTTCACATCAGCTGCATTTTCTATCAAAAACACACAAAGATCTGTTTGTTTACGTCTTCTAAAATGCGTGATTTTCTTCCCAAAAAATGTAGGTGAGGGTATATTCCGTTTCAGAAAGTGCATTCCGACATTTTCGTGTGTTATTCGTGATCACGGAAACTGAAGCCCGACATACCTCCTGGAGCCTCAAACATACTCTGTAATTCTGCGTGTGCTGTGGCATCCCTGTGTCGAGTCGATTAGAATACAAACTAAAGTCTGGCTCTCGTTCCGACTCAAAGGGAGGTTCAGACAGAGGACAGCAGAGAGGAGGATGGGGCTTTAAAGAGATTCAAATTTTGGCACCGTTTATGAAACTGGAACAGAGAGTGAAAAAAGCAGGGGTGGAAAAATGAAGCCGAGTGTGAGCAGCAGAAATAAAGCTTGGAGAATGTGAAGTCTGGTTAACATAATTAGGAACCACAGGCAGTAACAAATGTTTGTTGTGCAACGAGCCTCTGTCTCTACACTGGCAATTACTAGTGACTAATACAGAAAAATTAGGATGTCCATGTGCTAATGGGCGAAGAGATGAACCACACAACTGAGGCTTCTGGACAGCAGAGGTCTATTAAAGAATCACGCAGCCTATTAATAAATGTGATGAGTGGTTCATTTGAGGAAAGTACAAAACCACAAGTCCGGAAAAACAGAGAAGGGATTGCAGATTTTTAGTTTTTTTCTAATAATGGAAAGTCTGAACATGGCTTTCTCATGCAGAGAAATGAGGACTGAAACAAATCAATAAATACTTTGACTATAACAATTCCTCCAAGCAAATGATGTGCTTTAAGACTTCCAATTCTAACTCAACCTCACCATCTTTACTACAAAGCTAGTTTTTCTTAGTATTTTGGGCAAGTCTTCAACCTACTATATGTCACTGCAGGGAAAGTCACTGAGTGTGTCAGAAGTACGGAATCACTTTGCACTAAACAGAAAAGATAGCGCAGACCTCAAGCCTCAATGTTTGAAGGGCTTTGTGGAAAATATCCAATTCACAAATTGGGAACAATGTACATTTAGATTAATTTGGTTAAAGTTATGCAATGTTAAATTAGTATAATGGATACTGAATATGTAAATATAATATATTAAAAACATATATCTGCTTTATACAACTGATAACATAATATAATAAGAAAAGTAATTTAAAAGGAATTCATAGTGATATAGTGAATTTATTGCTGATATAAAAGTTCAAGAACTGGAGTAAAAAAAATGCTGAATTTGAATTAGCCAACAATTTTTTCTAATTACATTTAATTATTTAATCAAATCCTTGAACAATTAACTGCAAACCTGATTGCTAAAAGCATTAATAATAGCTGCAGTCCTAAAGACTATTGTTCCAGAGAGGAAAAGGATGGACATTTTTTTTAGATTTATACATTTTGCTCTCTTCTTTTAAAGAAATGTTGCTCCCACAAGTATCATGGGGTGGGAGGGGGAGGGGGAGGGAAGGGTATTACTGTTACTAGGGAAGTGATTATTGAAATATGTGCTATTAATAAAACATATGCATATAATATTGAAGATTGGAGCTACCAATGTTTATTTTCCGTCTAATTTATTTCACATTAGTTATAATGTGAATGCTGCAGCTGAAAAGTGATGGATCTTGCATTCTTCAACAAAAACATACATATAATTAAAAAAAGATGTATAAATTTTGCAAAACATTTTTTTTACACCAAATATAATATCCATTCCTCAACATGTGTTTAAGAATCCCTCTTTGATTTTGTTTGTTCGTTATTATATTTTTCAAATAAAACAAGGGAAAACTTGTTAATTACTTGTCATTTTGTTTCCATCACTGTGCAGAAGCTGTGACAGTTTCATAAAGCTGAGAAAACCAGCAGCACTATCCACTCACATATTATCCAGACTGCAACGTGCACACTAAATCCCAGGCACACAGATTTTATCAGGTAGCAAAAGTCAACGCTGCGCATGCTGCCATGGTGACAGGTCTGCCTCTCTGGAGGCCTTTGTGCTTTAGCTGCAGAGAGGAAGTGACAAGACGTGGTAACACCATGAACTAGCAAGGCCGTATCGTATCGGCAAACAACTGTCAGGTCATTTGGAGCCAGCTGACCCCCCATTATTGTGGCGATCAAAGAGAGCTGAAGGTCGTTCCCATTACACACCAGTGGCCTTCTCGGCCAGTTTAACCATGCTGCTGTTGGTGGGGAGGAGCCCAGCGTCTGATGAAGAGCTGCCCAGTGTCACTCCTCCTGTGGCCTGTTGCTACGATGAGTTCATTCAGCCCAAGGACACAGAGAGTTAATGGATGCTGGGATTATGCAATGGCATGCCAGACGCCTTTCTCCTCTGGCCCCACCCCCTTCCCTCTCCCTCTTCAAACGAAACACAGCCAAACTGGGAATTCCTGCATGTTTCAATCAGACACATTTGAATGCTGTGGCCATGCTGAACATGGTTTGGCTCCAACGTGGGAACGTTAAGGGGATCTTTTGTTTTTATCAGCGTTTCCCTCACTGGGGGCCTCGCATCTGCCTTGCAGGGGGGAAAGTTGAAAATGTTCACAATAATTTCACGGTCAGATGAATTGAATCATCTTGAAAAATATCACCATATTTTACATATTTACATTACACATTGCTTCTTAAGGCTGTTCTAACATCAGATAATCCCTGAAACCAGTTGAACGGGTAGAGAGGGAACAGCTGATAACATTACCACTTTGATTCAGCTCTGATTGCCTCGACTGTGCACTTTTTAAATCTCTCCAAACTGACAGGAAGGTCCACTCAAACACATGAGCTTCTTGTTCTTGGTCCAACCGTACAGTGTGGATATGATTTTCAGCAACAAGAAATGGAAATATCTATGACAAAGTTCATCGGCGACGAATGTGAGTGTTGATTACGTCACTGACGTGTTGTGGAGCAGATTTGATGAGGAGTGAGCCATCTTTACCGCCTCTGCTTTTTGCGGCGAAATGTGTGAGTGACCAGAAAGCCTCAGTAAATAGCAGTAAACTACGTCCTGCAGCAGCATGGCTGCACCGTCATGGCTGAGAACGTCCACAGTTTGGGAATATTTCCAAATAAATGCTGGGCTGCACAGAAAAAGACATCCTGCATTATGTGTAAAGCAGACCTCACCTACAATGGTAGCATGTCTGTTACACTGTAAGTTTAAAGAGAAAGCACGTTGGACAGCTGGACACTGTAGACTCGTCGATGCTAGCATTAGTAAGTTGTTGAGATTAGCATCTCAACAACTTACTCTGTAATTAACTTAATGCCCTTATATGGTCACAGTACATTATTATGCTTCCGAACCACAGCGATTTCAGCACCAAGTCAAGACTTAAAGTTTGATACTTTCATTAAAAAAATTACTTTAGTTATTTATTTATTTTATTTATCTTTTTTCCTTTAGAAAAATCAATGCAGTACCTCTAAGAAGAATAAAGGTACCACGGACCGATTTATCCAAAAGAGGCAGTACAAAAATAAAGTCTGGGGACAGTTCATTGTTTCCTTTTAGGTGACATGTTAAAAGTTTTAAGCATTGAAAAGTTGTTTCTATGTCTATAAGCTACATAAGTCTTTTTACATTGGAAAAGTATTTGGAACACTTTGTTTTTCCTTCCTTTTTTGTTTTGCCCTTTAGAGATTTATTCTGTTGCTGATTGGTTTATACAGATAATCAAATACTTCCGATTCAAAATACACCAGGTCAACGGTGAAGTGGAGCGCCTGGAGAGTGAACGCTGTGACTTCAACACCATGAAAATGAAGATGACCACTGAGCTGGAGAGAATAGACGAGGATTTGGTGGCGTTCCAGAAGATGGCCGATGACTGCCAGCACATGGAGCATGAACTGTGTCTGAAGGAGAGCAACCATAAAGACACTGTGGCTCAGATGGAAGCAGAATGGGAGGCGGTGAAGAAGACTCTGACCACGTCCCATGAGAGCGCGCTGAGCCACTTCTGCTCACAGGTACAGGCTCTACAAAAAGATGTGGAGCTCCATGAGAGGAACTCTGCTGAGGCTACCAAACAGCTCCAGGAAAAGGATGCTATCATCCACGCCATGGAGACCAAGTATGGAGATCTGCAGAAGCGATTATCACATTCTGAACATGACCCAGGAGAACCAGCAATGGCAAATTGATCTGCTGGTGATGGGGAATGCTGAACTGAAGGAGATCGCCCTCATGACGGACAAACAGAAGGCCAAGAAAAAGAAGGAGCAGGGCAAAGCAAAGAAGAAGAACAGGAAGGAGGATGGAAAACTAGGTTTCCTGAGAAAGTTCTTTAGCTTTTCTCCTTGCTGCAAAGTGTGAGAAAAAATGGATCCTTCAAAGTGTGGAAGGTTCCATCTCTCAGTTTTATTTCATTTTCCTGGAATTCAATGTGATTTACATGATTTAAAAAAAATAAAAATGATTACAATAATAATGCATTGGATTTTATGCAGCATTTTTTTCACAGACAGTCAAAGTGTTTTACATTGATGTGCATTATTCTTTCACTCCACACACAGTGGTGGTAAGCTACTATTGTAGCCAGAGCTACCCTGGAGCGGACTGACAGATGTGAGGCTGCCATAGTGAACCATCGATCTCTGCGACCACCACCAACACTCACTCACACACTACATTCATACTAGGCAATGTGGGTAAAGTGCCTTGCCCAAGGACACAACGACAATGACTTGGCAAGAGCAGGATTCAAACCCCCAACCCTTCAGTTATTGGATGATTATAATAATTACATACATTTCCTTTTTAATTGTAGCTTACACATTATTTGAAATTACATTTTTATTTTTGACATACATTTTTGTTTGATTATAGTTTTCGTTTTAATTCATATTTATTTTGTTTCCTCACAGGAGTTAAAAACTTATATTTTCAGAATTTTTTTTTTAAAACTGAATTTTAAAAACTGAATGTTGAAAACAAAATTTGGACAAAAATAAAATGTATTTTATAGGGCCCTATATGGTCCTTCCTAACCTCTAACCTTATCCCCCTGTTCCACATGAGCTTTCATGGCTTTCATCTAAAACAGGTGTCAAACTCAAGGCCCGGGGGCCAAATCCAGCCCTTTAGAGCATCCAATTTGGCCTGCAGGAGAAAATAAAAATGACAGCGAAAACATTATTTGTTGAGTACTAAGGGTGTGCGATCTGACGATATGAAATCGTTAAGGATTACAATATGACGACGATCTCCCAAATCACGAAGATCGCAGAACCGTCTGTAGTTCACATTTTAACCCTCAGTGCCGTGTCTTCGTCATGTCTGTGGTCCATACACAGAACATCCAATGGTTTTTTTTTCTTTCTGCCAAATCACACCATTTGCTAGTCAGCATGTCAGTGTTACAGACACCAAAGAATTATTAAGCGCTTAAACAGGGCAGAAGTACGCTCTGCTCCCCCTCCCCCCAGTGCACGGACACACACAGTCAGCAGTGTTAGCGACTGTCTGTAAGAAGCTCAGTGCAGATGTCTGTCTGTCTGTAAAACTAACAGTACAGAGACGTTTGAGGAAACACTGCATGTGTTTCTCTTCTCTAACTAACTCTCTGTCACTCCTCAGCAGAGATCTGCTGCTGCTGCTGAAGCTAACAGGGCTGTTTCCACACTCTTAAAGAGACAGTGTCCTGAATGTGATTTACTTTAAAAACTACTTTCAAAAACTCAGAGTTGCCCTGAAAAAAGCTACACAACACAATTTCAGCCTTAATCAAGGAAAAAGTCAAAAGTGACACAAAATGTTGATACTGTGCTGCTAGTGATTAATAAAAGGGTCTTTGTGGATCCACTGACTTTGACCCATTATTGTTTTTCTGGTAAAACTATTAAAATAAATATATAAATAAATAAAGTTAAAGTTTAAAGTTTGGTACTGTCGTTAAAAAAATTAGTTTAGTTATTCATTTATATTATTTATCTTTAGAAAAATCAATGCAGTACCACTAAGAAGAATAAAGGTACCACGGACGGATTTGTGCAAAATAGGCAGAACAAAAATGGTCTTGGGGCAGTTCATTGTTTCCTTTTTGGTGACATGTTAAAAAAAATTTTTTTCAATGCTTAAAACTTTTATGTCCATAAGCTACATAAGTCTTTTTACATTGGAAAAGTATTTGGAACACTTCGTTTTTCCTTCCTTTTTTGTTTTGTCCTTTAGAAATTTACTGCTGGTATTCTGTTGCTGATTGGTTTATACAGATAATCAAATACTTCCCGTTCAAAATCTGTAATGTGTTATGGTTTGAGTATTGATCATGTTAACCCCAATTTCCAATGCATCCACAGCTGATAGGTTTCCATTTAAGTCAATGTGTTAATTTACACCGCATCCAAATTTTCTCCAGTACAGCTCCGTACCGTAACTGCTGCATCATGCTGGAGCCCTCTGCAGCAGATACGTAGCCCTTCTATTTTTGCTGGACGCCGGAGCTGCTGCAGCAATCGAACAAAAATAAGCCAGACAGGAAGTTGTGCATAGACACAGAATAAAATATCCAGATTATTTTCAAAATAAAATACCCCGTGCTCAAGGCGGACCGTAATTCCATTTATTGACCGAGGTTACCCCTGGCAGATAAAAAAACCGACCTTCCGGGACTTCCAGCGTTTCCATTTCAGACTCTATCCCTAAACCGAGCGCATATTTGAACTCCAGGGAATAACACCTGTCTGCTGATACCACATTTTCAAAAAAAATTAACACTTTTTTTGGCCCGAAAATTGTACGTTTCGGATCTGGGGTCGCTATTCGGACAACTCAAAAACCAAGCACATATTCGGACTCTGGGGGACCAGATATTTCTGTTGATACCATGGCCCGATCCGAGCATTTTTAAAATCGTATTTAACATATTAATATTGAACGTATCCATGGTTGAATCACATATATTGCACTATTATATGTAGATTAGCGGGATCTTCTGAGTTCTTGCTGCAACAGATACGCAGCAAAAGCGGAGGCGGTGGGGATTGACGGACTAGAGATTGCGCTGCAGTTACGCAGTGGAGCAGTTTCAGAGCAGATACGCATCCAGTGGAAATCCAGGATTATCCTGCGATTGAGTATGAATGCAGAGCTTCATCTCAAGTGTACTTTAATATGTTGTGATGAACAAGTGGTTCAGCGTATTAAGCCTGGATTCACATCTGAAAAGGCTCTGGTGCAAAGACAGGTTTAGCTGATGGTGCATTTGTATAACTAATGATGAGTTTATTTGGAGACATGTCACATCAAAATCATTATACCTCCAAGCACAAGATTGAGCGGGAGTTTGTACAAAGTATGAGGGTGGTCCGCCGGTAATTAAAGGTTTCGCAAATCATGTTTTTGTGCGAAGAGCTCACAACAGCAATAATAGACATCAGAAGAAGCTCCAACACAGATCACTGTTTTGTCCCTAGTCATAAATAAAACAATATTAAAGAAAAAGTGGAGAAAAGCTACAAAAATGTAAATGTAGGAGCCCATGTAAAAACTGCACCTGAATCAACGCCTTCACGTCCCATGCGGTTCCACATGGATTGTATTAGAGGATGGATACTCGACCAGAGGCCGATGGGCTCAGGCAGATATTTAGAAATGATGCTCACGTTTGGGTCAGACACACCAGCGCACCTTTGCTAATGGGCACTTATTTCCCCATGTGCGCTCATCTGTTGATATTTCTGATGCTCTACGATTAGGAAGCAGGAAGAATTTTAACTGTGTCGAACATAGGTCGCACAAAAAACTAGAGGTGTCCCGTTCCAATATCGGCCAGAAAACTATCGGATTTTATCGGACTGCATCTAAAATCACTGATATAAGCTCTCCGATAAAAACTTACGTTCCAGCACATCTATCTATAGGTGACTGTGGTTAACACTCCAACAAAGTAACCTACTGTTGCTGACTATTGTTCTCTGATTGAGTAACATCACTTGATCAAGCCTTTTCTAACATTCCACACTACAAAATAAGAATCAAAAGTATGTACGATTTATGCTGATATCGTATCGGATTGATATCAGTATCGGCTGATGCGCAATGCTGCAATATGAAAAAGTTGTATTGGGACATCCCTACAAAAAACTGTGGCCCAATGTGCACTAAACAATGTATTTTAAGGTATAAAAATGCTTAAAACACTACTTCAGACTTCAAATGTTTTTTTTTTTTTTGTTTTTTTTAAAGCTGCACATATTTTATAAATTGGCAACACATTAAACACTTTTTATGTTTTATTTACAACAAGAACAAAGTACCCTGTAAGATGGATAATGTATTTGTTTTGTGTTTCATGATTCTATACTTTATAGCTATCTTAACTGCTCTGCTCTTATGGGGAGCTGAGCACGGCTGAATGTGAAACCAAACCCATACTTTCCCACTTGACCCTCCTCCTGTACAGCACAGAGCTGCTCACACAGAGAAGAGGCTGTGATCAAGAGGAAGAACAGAAAAGATGAAAAATAATAGGGTGACTGATTTCAGTTAAAGCACAGTCCTGGTAAACGACTAACACATGAACCAGCAACGCACACACTTCATCATATGCACATAGTAGTTGAAACCCATGGCTCATTAGGTGCAGTAATCATTATTCAAAGCAAGGGGCTCAGGTTCTCGTGGTCTTTGTGTTTATTTGGTTTTATTGATCACTCAGGCCAGCAGAGGCCATGCATAACTCTGCTCATTATGGGCCGTGCTTATCTGCAGTTAAGTCGAGCATAAATAACCGTGATGGACGCTCCGTCTTTTTTGCACAAACCAGCGGGAAACGCATGCTAACCAGACACATACCTAAGCTTTAAGAGCGTGGCCTGGAAAATATTAAAAGGCACAACCTCTTAAATCCGTGATTGCCATCTTTCTTTTTAATCTCTCCTCTGGCCTGCTGAGTGTTGTCTTTGGTAACCACTGGCTGGTATGAAAACAAGGAATTTGGTGGGTTGGAGACTAAGGGTTGTTGCTCCGTTGCTTCTTTGTTTGTTTCTCATGGAAAATATGGACAGAGAACAAAAATGAAAAAAAAGATGCAATAGAGAAGTTGAAAGGTACTTCAGATTTGTCTAAATCAACAAGTTTTCTTCTTTGTTTTCCTCCTTTCAGTTCAGGATGATGAAGGACAAGAAGACAGTCATCAACATCCACCGCCAGATTGGTTCACTCACAACCTTTTCCTAAATGTCCCAAATCTAACAACTTAGACGTATACGTAAGAAAATATTATCACATCAGAAAATAAAATTACTAACTATCTTAAGCGGTTTCTAAGGAAAGCTGTCCCTTTTGAAAATACCTTGAACCTAATAAAAATGGTACAAGGGCAATAACTCCATAAAAAAAAAATTGCACACTTCAAGGTATTGATACCCTGAAGCCACACACCAAAATTGGTTATCGTATCTTAAATGATTTCTGAGAAAAGCTGTCAAAGTAAAAAAAAAAACTGAACAAGGGCAATAACTCCGGAAAATATAATTGCACACTTCTCGTTTTCGAACTCCATCAATGTATTGACACCCTGAAGCCACACACTGAATTTGGTTATCCTATCTTAAACAGTTTGTGAGAAAAGCTGTCCCCTTTAACTCGGACAAATGGAGCTCAAATCTATATCTCCCCTTCCACACTTTGTGGCAGGGGATAATTATATACATGAAAAACTAACTTCATGAATTTTAGCTTAAAAAACCTTAGCCTCAGTCAAAATGGTGTGAATTTGCTAATTGATGGAGTCAAGATTAGCATAGTAGATAAAACCAAATTTTTAAGTCATTGTTGAACAAAAACTCACTGAGTATGTTTGTAGGAAAATAATCCAATCTAAAGGTATTCTGGGTAAAGTCCATCCATTTGTTAATCCCTCTTGTATGATGACTATTTTATAGTTTAATTTCCCCATACCAAAGTTTTGCTAATTCAAAAAAAATTATAAAAATGTTGGATTCCTCAGACAGATTATCTTCATCTGGTCCTCAAATTATGTCCATTTTCAATGTTAACACTTACTTTACAAACATTGTTTATTCGTGTATAGGTATGTGCACTTGTCCACTGAGTTACCAAAAGTGTTCTGTAATCTCTTTATATATTCTTCCGATTTCCACATTTATTCAACAAGGCAATTCAGGGATTTTCATCTGCCGCGTTGCAGAAATTTAACCTCAGACCCTAGAAATCTATAGCCACTTTTAACTATTTAAAAAAAAAAAACATTTTCAGACGTTCGGAAAAGTTCAAATATTTTTATTCATCTGTTGCTTTGCATATGTAAATTGCTTACTTGTAGTTGGAATTGGTGAGGTGGCTTTTTAAGACCCTGTGGTCTTCTTAACCTCCAGCACAGTTATGTTAGAAATGTTTGATGATTTTTTTCAAATATTTTGTATGTGCAAATAATAAAAAAAAATGTATGAAAAAATTAATTTAGAATAATTTTGGACAAAGCTGTGTTCAACCAATTCTAGAGGTCGACAGATATATCGATATATACATGGACTTTTTTTCAAGATCTTTTATTTATTTATTTAGCACTTTTGAGTAGCCATTAAAGGAAAAAAGAAAGAAAATTTAAAAAAAAAAAAAAAAAACATCCATTCGAATGTGTGAATATACAACAACAACAAAAAATACCCGTTGCGTACTTTTTGTTTTACTTGGTTGTGTACGGGTATATTTAAAGTTCAATAAATGTTAAGAGTTCTATTGGTGTATTTCATTTAATTTCTATTATATACATGTATATCATAGGAGTATTTCAATTGTCTTTCATAATCAATGTACTTTAAAAAAAAAAAAGTATATCGGCCTCAAATATACGCTTTAGATATCGACCATCGGCTGATTTTTTTCAATTTTTTTAATTTAAATCGTATCTGCCTTTGAGTTGATTAGAAGTCAACCGATATGGGATTTTCAGTCACGTTTGGATCTTTGAGGGTAGTTGGAGCTCTTAAAGCTGCATCAAACGCTTAACATTCTGAAAGCATTAAAACATAAAAGCATTTTAGTCATCAATGATGAAGGACCATCAGGAACTACAAGGACCTCCATAAATGAGATAGTGGGCACTGGGCAACCATTTTGGTAACCTCTCAATGGGTGCAAGAAGATCCTCCCCTGGGAGCAGAGCTTCCCTTTATAGAGCAAGTGCAAGGTTAAAAAAGAAAACGAAATAAAAGTGGGGGGCTTGGGTTCAAAGGGCTTCTTCTCAACCTGAACAAACAGACTGATAAACCAGCAGAAACCAGAGCTGTGGAGGACTTTGAGAAATCCTGCCCACTGGCTCCAACGACAGCTCCCTCTTAATTCCATGGAACCATGTGTCTGTTGTTCTGCTCTACATTAGCCTGGAACTCATTTCTCTGATGTGATGAACCAACGACCTGCTCTGGGCGGAACAACCTGCCTTACGCCTCCAGCTGATATATTAGCTCCTATGCACCTTCAGCACAAGTAGGTACATGGAATAAATAACGAATTAAACACATTTTGGAAGATGTTGAATGTTATTCATCATTGTTAACCTGAAGACTTAATGTTTTTATGTTTTATGGTATTTTATCCTTGATTTGTACAAAATACAGACTGTTTATGCCGCATCCAAAGCTGCATTTTTGCTTCTAGCAACGTCATCATTGGCATGGTTGATGTTTGACAGACTGAACAAGATGCCACATGTTTAAAGTACAGTAGTCATGTTTCTATACAGCTGTTTTACAAATATCCTTCACATACAATAAAGTCCTAAAGGTTCAGGCTGGGACAATATACCAATAGGTCAATTTACATTTTTATATTGCATGTTAAGGTAATGTATATAGTGTAGGGCTGCTCGATTATAGAAAAAAATAATGATTACAATATTTTAGACATAACTGAAATCACAATTATTTGTCAACCAAAACGTTATTCATTTTTTGCACAAAACAATGTAAAATATATTCTTTAAACATGAATAAAAACGTGCACCATTGAATTAAACAACTGAAAGTTAGTATTAATAATCAGTGTGTGCCAAGCTATATCATGTGTAGATCTCCTAATATAGTGTAAATACTAGTGTATACTAAGTATTCTAGTATTATTTATCTATATTTCTTTTCCAATATTTGATTTAAGAGTGTGACATTATGTGTCATTCCTCATTCTTGGAGAGCACCTTAAATTTGTTGTATACAATGACAATAAATGCTTCTATTCTATTTGCTTTAAGCCCACTTTTATTTTATTACAATACTTGAGTGCCAATCCAATCTATATTGCAGTTCTAATTTAATTTAAAAACACAACTATGTATGCAAAGGTTACGGTAATCTGTTGTAAAATTTCCTAAATTTCATGGTTTTTTTCCACATCACTACAATTTTTTGTTTCATTTCCCTATTTATCGGTAGATGACTTTACCATCTATTAAACCGCACCAAACCTGCTTGTTATAGATAATAGAGTCAACTACTGTTATGAATCTTATATTTATATGTTTAGATGATTTATGGAAATCAATTTACCAGAAACATCTTACTTTTTTTTTTTTTTTTCAGGACAAATGACATGGAAATGCGTGATACTGTTCCATAACATGTGAGTCAGTGTTAAGTAGATGTCATATTATAGATCATGTTATCATGGCACGGGATTATGAGGAAAAAATTGTCATATTTGTCCATTTGTCACATTTTCTAGATATCCAGTTAGTTACATGTTTTCTGTTTAAAATTTTTTTTAAAAAAAGTCTAAATGCGTGATATTGTCCCAAAACATGCATGTGAGGTATTTCATTGTCATGTTGGCACCAAATTTTAAATATAGTAGATGTAGAATTAATTCTGTTTTTTTTCTTCTGTTTTCTACGATCACAGAAAAACTGAGCCCTTATTTATGCATATTTATTGCTATATTCACATATATTCTGAATTTATGTCTTTTTTTTTTCTTCTTTGACTTAATATTCCAATGGTGCATTTCTATTTGAGTCTTTATTTTCTCACAAAGGTTGTGTTCAGATTAGACAAAATATCAGACTCTTATTGGGCTATTGAGCTTTACAGGGTTTAGTAGCATCCTAGCTTCCTTATATACACACAATACATACCACTCTGTCCTCCACATGAGTTGCATTAGCTCTTCTAGCTCATAAATCAATGGCAGTAAAAACAATATACACTGCTGAGTGATTGAGTGGCGTCTCTCTTGAATCCCCTATAAGCAGAATGTTGTTGACCATGTCGATCCTTCAGTGAGGTTCAGACTAAGCTGCGAGGAGCTCAAAGCCACAGGGTTTATAGTTGGATTTGCTGTTCTTTACAAAAACAGATGCGTTTGGACACAAACATCCACAAACTGTAGATATTATTATGCTGAGACGCCTTTGTACAGAGGATTGCGTGCTGCAGGAAAGGTTTGTGATAGAAGAAAATGTGTTTTCATGGTGGAGCCACCTGCTGCTGCCTTATTTTATATCCACTCGCTTGGCTGTTCCTAACCCCCGCTGGGCTCGCTAGCTGTGAGGCCCAACACTGGCCTTCAATCTCTGAACGCTGCAATCAAAAAGAGGGGGAGAGAGAGAGGGAGGTGGACTGGACTGAACACAGGGGTGTGCTGTCATGCTATCTGTGCTTTACTACACTCACACCTAAACTACACAGAAATGATCCACGTTTACAATTCTCACTATAATCACATGTTTGTTGTCATGATGAGAAATCAGTATAATTATCTAATACAGAGGGAGGTAACTTTTATTACAGCGGGGCTGAAAAAAATGTGTGTTTGATCAGAGGGTCACATGATCAACATTTATGTGAGCATTAAAAATAATTAGCGATTTGAGTATTAATACAGGAAAAAACAAAGTTTCTATTGTCATTTTGTGTGTTTTTCTGTCATTTTGTTGTAAATATCTATCATATTTGTACATTTTGTATTATTATTAATCTTAATTTATTTTTATTACTGTAGTGTGTGTATCTGATCCTTATTTTTAACAGTCTTTTACTTAATTATACACTTATTTAATGTTTATTTCTTTCTTTTGTCTTTGTTAAACGTTTTATTCTTTTATTTGTGATTTTTCTTAAGTGGCTGTAATGTAAGCAATTTCCTCCTGGGATTAATAAAGGAATTCTGATTTTGTGACTGTTGTTGTGTTGCTAGTTGTGAAGCTTTTTGCGCATTTCTGTAGTCTTTTGTGTATTTTTCCTGTAAAATATATGTTTTTTGGAGTCATATTGTGTATTTGTGTGTGTCGTTATGTGGGTTTTTTTTTTTGTGGAGTATTTCTTGTGTATTTCTGTTATCGTTTTGCTTGTTTGCAGCGTCATTATTTGTGGGGGTTTTTTTTTTGTCTTTTTCTGTGCTTTTGTTGTCTTTTTGGATATTTTTCAAAGTAATTTTGTGCGCTCCTGTTGTCATTTTGTTCATTTTTTGTAGTAGTTTTGTGTGCTTTGGGAGTAATTTCTGTGTTTTTATCTTGTCTTTTACTGTATTTTCCCTCAATGTTGTAATTTTTTGCAATTCATTTTTATATAATCTTGCTTTACTTTGGGGGCAACATCAAATCAGACTGAGGGCCACATGTGGCCCCTGGGCCGCCAGTTGCCTATGTATGATCTAAAACGTCTGCGTAATCATTTAAGTCCAATACAATCAACTCCTACAGCCTTTATCACACTTAGTTTTTGGATTAAAAAAAAAAGGAAATTAAAATCATAAAAAACATTAGTTAACCTAATGTACATGTATATATTATAATATATGTTATGTACCATGTTGATGTGCTGGTAAAGTTAATGTCAGACTGACTGATATTGTTTCTAGAAGTGCATTATTTAATTTTGTTTTTGAATGAGGAGAATAAGAATATTAGGCTCCCACTATATGAACACATACTTCCAACTGGTACTGTACTAGTTTGTTTACATTTAGATTGATGTGATACTTTCTATCATTTCCATTTCAAACTGGAAACTTCTTAATTTAAATACTTCAGGTCTGAAAAAAAAGAAAAAAAAAAAAGACAAAAATAACCAAACAAAAACAAAACCACACCATAAATCCAGCATCAAGACGAGTATAAAATATGCTGCGTTACTGTTTCAGACACAAACACGACAAATGCATGAAATCTTCTACGTGCAACAGAAAAGCGGCATAAATCCAGAAAGCTTTATTCACCATCTGACCACTGACCAGAGAACCAAGCCTGAGCAAAGCAAACCAATCTGGCACCCGTGGTGTAGACGGGTTGAAGTGGACATGAAGAGGCTGGTTTGGTATGGTACGGTGCTGAGGTAGCTTTAGAAACTAAAGCAGCTGGAGGAACAGACCAGTCTGGACAGTACCTGGCTTGGCTCTCTATTCATACGTCTTATAAACACAGACTCAGTCTCTGCACACAGAGGACACATTCATACCAGAGCAGGCACCATGAGGAGGAGAATTGGGTGGGGAGTGGGGGGTTGGCAGACTTACTTCAACATAGGGCAAACCTTCCCTTTTCACAGCCGTGTTAAAGACAGGCAAACACAATCTGTAGAAATCAGATTAAAACTGATGGAGTCGTGACATAGCTTCATAGTGATTCCTCTCACAGGTTAAGGGTTTTAGATCAAGTGTGGAGGAGTTCAACCAACATCACCATTGGTACTGGTACTTATATTCATATTCCTTATTTCCTCAGACTGGGACCTGCAACCATCCTACCAGATTAAAATCACAGGGGAAAAACTTGAACGCTTGGAGCCATGATGTCAGAATCACCAAATTCCATCAAATATAAACAATGATAGAAATCAAGGGTGGGGGAAAAAACCCCAATTGATAAATAGTGATTTTATTTTCTGATGATTATGAATCGATTCTTAAATTCCCAAAGATTATTTACATTTGTCAATACAATCCAGGTGAATTCTCTTTATTTGGATATTTCAGTTTTTACACTGTAAAGTACTGAAGGTGCTGTGAGGTGTTTAAAGTCAAATAATTCAGTAGTTGACTGATGATAAATGGAAAATTAATAATCAGTAATGATTGAGAATCAAATCCGTAAACGTTAATAATGAAAAATTGGTTTGGAATCGATTTGGAAAACTGTTGATTAATAATCTTGTTGTTTTCAGACTGGAAAAACAATTCTACTAACAAACAGCTGCACAATATGTGACACTGTTGGTTTGTTCTCCTATAAGGGACAGCACGTGTGAGTGAGTTGTGTCGTGTGGCCTGTTTAGGGGAAGGTCTGGGTTAGGAATGACTTCTAAAACCAGTATTTTAATACACATATTGTATATTGATATTGTAATTTTCTATATTGCCAAAACAGAAAACTCGATATATTGCCCAGCGCTATTCTGAATACAGACACAAAATCACTCAAATTAGATCAAACCATTAACCAACACTTTATCAACAGTCAAAATCTGGCAATTCAAGCAGTAAATCCACCGTTAATGTAGAGTTAGAGAGATATATTTTATAATGATCATTGAGTAAACCAAATAATTGTCTGAAGACTTTGCATAGGTTTAGTCTGACCTGTAAATACACTGTATATTGTTCATATAGAGATGATCAGGATCTGATGAAATTCCAGTTAAAGTGTAAATTAAAAAAAAGCAAAAAAAAATAAATAAATAAAAAAATGCACGTTTAACTTGGAAAAAAATTAGATTAAAAAAAGTATTATGTATTGGGTTTTACACCAGTATAGCTCATAAATATCTCCACTGAAACCAGTGGACCTAATGTATGCAGAGACTTCTTAAAAACCCATAAACCCAGAGTGTGAGTGAGTATGGAGCCATTGAATGGACATGCTGTGCTGTGCGACCCACCATGGAGACTGAGGATGAACACCGCGCACATCGTATCCACCGCGGGGAGCCTCCAGCCATCCCTCCGCCGGCTGCTGGTCCCTCCTGGGGGGTCCATGCTTGTCCTCGGTGAAAGTCCCGGATTTGTGTTCTCCCTCCAGCGGCCACAGAGTTCCCGTCCGTTCCCGTGTGAGCTCAGGTAAAAACCAGACCGCACGTTTCCGACCACACGGCTCACCTGGACTAACGAGACCCAGGCGGAGACATGTGGACTGGACCCTCCAGCTCCGAGACTCCAGCCGACACCGTAACAATACAAACCCCGCGTTCAGTGCGAGAAGTCCCGAGGAAAGTTTGAGGGGACGCCTGAACTTCCAGGAGGCTTGTTGGAGGAGGACTGGCGACCGTTCGTCCCGCACTGAGTCATTACCAGCCGCTCCGTGAGCTCACCGCCGTCCGTCCGCGCTGTGGAGCCGCAAACCGCAGCGAGAGTTCGGCCTGAGAGGCAGAGTTCCGCCCCGCCGTGTAACCGAGCTGGCGTCCGCTTACCGCCAGTAGTGAGCGACTTTACTCAAGGCGTCATAGTGACGGAAACACCGCACAGGGCATCCTGCGTGGACCTTCAAAATAAAATACTGACCACACAACACAAAATGCAACATAATATTTCTAGCAATGTATTCGAGTGGATTTTAAAATGCGTATTTAAAATAGTTGTTTTTAATTAGTCCAAAACGTAAAACAGTTGATTTTTCTTTATTGAAACAGACTAATGAGAACATAGTTTTTTCTTCTTCTTTAGAATACGTTGATTAGCACATGATTAGCTTTTATTTTTAAAGGATGATCTATTTTGCTTCCAAGCACAACCTATGTGATATGATCCGCCTTTATTTTGAAGGGGCCAAGAGTGAGTATAATGTCACTATTCCAATAGGTTTCAATGGAAAATGTCTATTACATTTCTGCAGGTGCAGCTGGGGTTCCCTTCTTGGCCAAATCTGTATAAACTTTGGGATGAGTTATCAGACAAAAATCTGTTTGATAGTAATTATGTACATGGAAAAAACTAGTAAGGATTCTATACATACAATAATAAACTGTCAGTTATATCTGATATTCTTTTGAACAAATATTTCAACAACGAATATAAGCAGTGCAGCCATCTTGTTTTCTACCAAGGAATTTATAAAAGATGTTAAGAATAAATCAGTGTATTAATCTGGTGAAACCTAGTTTTATTTTGATTTTTGACATTCATCAACGAACAGAAATAAAATAAAAAAAAAAATAAAAAAAATCCCAATTCATCGTTTCACTAGTTTAATTTTTTTTTAATCAAATCGTTGCTAAGGGTGCTTTATTTTTCAAACAACTTTGATGTATATATATCCGGTACGCCTATGCATGTTTCTGTGAGCCTCACACATCATTCCCGTCCCTCCCTCAATAATTTACGGGCTGTTTCCGGTGCCTGTCTATGGATAACGAGTACAACAGTGCCACCCACTGGTTCAACCACAGCACTGTTTTTTTATTTTTATTTTTACCTACACTGCTATATATATATATATATTGCAATAACAAAATAAAGCTCACAGTGTTATATGTCATATTGTTTTCTTGTTGGTTAGTGCTTTTTGATACGTTACTAATGTCCTTCTACATAATCTTATGTTTGAACGCTTATAAGAAACAAAGATCAATACGAGTCACAGCACCTCCATCACATCAACTTTCAATATCTAAACTGTCAATAGCAAACAGACACTTTTTATTCCCAGATGTCTTCACTCAGCTTGTGGATCAAGAAATATCAGCCCAAAAAATAATGCACTCTCACTTTTTATTAAACTCAATTACCTGATAATGTCCCAGTTTTTTGATCAAATTCTATTTTTACAAGTTCATTAAAAATAGTCAAAAGAAAATGGATGTAAAACACCTGGAAAATTGAAAAAACAACAACACATATTTACAAGAAATTCCAGTTCTTTTTTAAGCAGCATCACTAAAATAATGGAATCAAAGACAGTCTCTAATTGAGAATCGTGCACATCTCTAACGTCATCGCTCACACGTGCACATTAATTTGTGTAAACATTATATGAGGAACACATGCACATACTTGACAACACTAGAGTTTTTATGGCACCCGTGATTGAATGGTTGAGATGAAAACTACACTCATATCTTACATGTCTTCTGCCTAGGAGATCATTAGAGGCAGAAACACTAGAATCTCAGCTCTATAGACAGAAAAGCAGCAGCATTTCTTTATTTTTTAACTGGTAAAAAGATCTCACCCTGTTCCCCAAAAGCTTTTTATCCAAAACCATAAATCTCAACTGGCTACAATAAAAATAAAAAGTTAGTGGCAGTTGTTTGATAAACTAACCCTACAGATTATTGTGTATTTATAAGAACTAAGGAAGTCAACGACAACTGAACGACAAATCAACATAGAGTAACACACCAGCACTCATGGCATCAGATCTTAAAGTGCAAAGACACAGCGATGGAGACAGGAAGTGAGGTCATCATGATGAGTTCTAAAGGCACAGATGAGGCAGTGAGATCACAGATTATGATGCCAGATTGAGTCGTGTGTGTGCTGGAAAAGCCAGCCTGTCTTTGGGTGGGATGCCATTGGGCGTTAGTGTTGCTGGCTGTAGCTCCAGAACAAACAGTGTCTTTGGGTGATTTTCTTTAATTTCCAGTGTAGAGATCCACAGTGCTGGAGCTCAGGCCACGGCTCCCCCTGAAGCTCCTCCCCTCTCGAGTCTGACAAACAAAAACGGCAACAAAAAGGAAACAAATAATGAAGGATATGGCTTGAATTTAATAACTCGAGTCAGCATAATTAAAAACAATATATACAGTATATATATATATATATATTTTTTTTTTTTTTTCAGGCATGTGACATTTAATACATTTTGTGCAATCACATACATATCAAATATTCAATACCTAAACACATCCAAAAATGTATACACCATTTGATGTTAATAAATAAAATAAACAATATCTCATGAAAATATAGTTATACAAAAAATATATAAACTATGTTTAATTAGACCCACACATACTGTACATATCTCATATATGATTAGCATGCCTGAAAATGGGTAGGAATAAGGAAAAGTAATTAATTACAATTATGATGTAATTATCATTGTTGCAGTTGTAATCATAATTGAATTGTAATTGAGTTCAGATAAATTATTTTGTAATTGCAATTGTCATTAAAATGTTATGAAAACTGTCATTACAATTGAATTAAATGCAAACCTGGGGAACCATGTTACAGTTCTATGGAAGCCCATTCCAGCCAGTTAAAAAAAGACGAGGAAAAATAAAATATTAAATGAGAAAAAAAATCTAGTTTCTCATAATTATGAGATAGTATTTCATAATTATGACTGGAAATGTGTAGATGTTTCTGCACCTCACAGGAATGTAAAAGTGCACTTTATGCAGGTATTCTCTACTTGTGCATGACAACGTGGTGAAATAATGTGAATTGTGTTTTTATCTATATGCTATAATCAATAGCATATAGATAGCATATAGACTGACGTTCTCAGTCATTAATTATCCCGGGTCATCCAACATTTGTGGTGCATCCATCTGTAGCCGTGTTGCCTGCCAGACGTTTGCACCACTTGAGCTCCAAACGTCTTATTTTCTCCCTTTCAGATTTGGTTCTTCTGTAGCTTCATCTCCAGTTTCCAGAGGCTGATTTTGATGTTGTGAGATTCCTCCAAAACCACTACAATTTCTTGATTTGTGAATCCTGGTCTAAAGTACTCTTCATTGATGACATCCATCTGTAAATAGTTGTCTCAGCCTCTTCCAAGTGTAGCTTTGGTGCATCACATGGAAAACCATTTAGACCGCTGAGACAGTATCTCATAATAATTACTTAGTGTCTCTAGATTAGATTTTAAATTCTATATTTTTTTTTTTACTTTTCCTAATTTAAAAATATATATTTTTACTGGCAAAAATGGGCTTCCATACTTGAGGACCATTTTACCAAATAAAAAAAAAATTAAAATTGAAATGGAGGCCATATACTGACACAAAAAAGGCTCAGACACCCACACCAAAAATATTAATAGCAATATTTTCATAGATAAGGAAGCCTAACAATGTAAACAAGAGATGAGAAACAAATTGGATGATAGATCATATTTTTTTTTTGTATTTCAAAGCTGATTAAAGACTGACCCCTGATGCTAACAGAAAGCTAACACAAGAGAAAGGTTATATATTATGGGCTTATTTATTAAAGGTTCAGTAATTGAACTTAAGTAACAAAGACATGATTGAAAATGACTTTCAGGGGGGAAAATGATAAATATAATTTAAATTGTAGTAATTGAACATGAATAATTGACGACAGACGTATTCTCACCTGGAACGGGTCGTCAGTGGTTTTGTTCAGGTAATTCAGGGAAGCAGCGCGCTTCATGCTGTTGGGAGGAGGAGGAGGAGGAGGAGGAAAAACATGGAGGTAAATAAACGAATGTGGAAGAAAAGCTGCTGATAGATTTCTCAGCTCTTACTTGGTGCTGCGAGGCTCAGGAGGGACGTTGCCCTGCAGCTTCTTCACCAACATCTCACTGCTGCGACGCAAAACATCCCTGATCTTACCCAGAGAACCACTGCGCTGCAGGGCCCCACTGCCATCCTGCACACACACACACACACACACACATCAGCATGTCCATTCAGCACCAAAAAGCTACAGAGAAAAGCATTGCATTGGTTAAATAAGATGATCCAAAGATTACGCCAACTTAAATCCCACCATCTTTGTCTGACATGGACATAACACAGGGATCAGGTCTCATCTATAATGTTCCACCTGTGGATCAAAGAATGATGAGTCATGGTACTGCTGCAATTCTTTCTTTAAAGGAGGGGCGTCCAACTCATTTTAGTTCAGAGACCAAATATGGAGTGGTTTGATCTCAAGAGGGCCACAGATTTTCTACAGGAAAATGAGTAATTTCAACATTATTGTGCCCTAGTTTGCACTTCTACGTATACATAAAATACTAAATATGTAAGAAATAATAAATATCATTCCCAACAGGATCTTCACTTGAAATTTCCATTTTGTGACCAATTTCTATTTAATCAAGAGAAATATTGTATCATAATTTGAGAAAAATTGAAGGATTTGTACAAATTTTAAGCTCTTTCATCTGTTTAACCTTAAAAAATGACTGCAATCATGCAACATAATGCAATGTTGAGTTTCAATTGGATGCTCCAAAGGGCCGGATTTGGCCCCCGGGCCTTGAGTTTGACACGTGCTTTAAAAGATCATAAAGTTTCTTAAAAGCTTTTAAGTAAAATTTAACTACTTCTTTTTTGGGTCGAGTGTTGCAAAATGTTTGGTTTTTTAGTAGATTTTCACAATAAATAGTGTCAGTTTAATAAACATTAGTATCAGTAGGAAAAGACAAACATCCATCCATTCATGTATTAATAACCCACTGTTTAGTTACTATGCAGTTTATAATAACCACCACCAGGGAGAGCTGTGGACAAACTCAATGTTTTCAGAGTTGTTGAGCTGGGATTATTAATCAGTGATCACTTTAATATTTTTAAATCAAGTACACAGGGACATTGGGATGTTTTTATTATTAACATTTAAATAAATAAATCAACAGATAATATAAAATTCAGTTCAGGAAGCTTTACCTAAATATTTACCAAAGGATGTAAAAATTATGAAAACAGTTTTATAATAATCATAGGTTTATCATGAAATACTAACTAAAAATCCTCTTTACTATTTACCTCATAACTATGGAGTAAACATAATTATCAGCTAAAAAAAAAAAAATTGGAAACTTTCTGTCGACACCCATTTGACGCCCATCACTGAACCAACAGAGGGCGGAAAAAATGATAAATAAAAAGGAAGTAAAACTACTAAAACAACCAGTGAACAAAAAACTGTATTTAAATAAAAACAAAAACAAACTTAATTTACATAGCTCAATTATCAGTCAATGTTTTGATTTGCCTGGTGTCTATTTTAACATATACATGGTATAATGTATGATTAATTATTGTTTTTTATGGTATTATGGTAATGTTATCTTATTTTGGCGGATAATATGTATGATAGATTTACATCAAATACCAGAGACAAATGCACAGTAGAAAACTGTAAACATGTACACAGAATAAGAACACTTGTAGTACTTTAGTGCTTGTTGACATCATGACTTGAAACAGATGCAGAAAAACACAAAATGTCACGATTGAAAACCTTTATTGAGAATACCAACAAGTGTTGATGCAATAATCTTAACAATGCAGAATAGTAAATATAATAATGCAGACCTACTTACTAAGATAGTGCTGACAGACCTAAACATGTATGTTCTAATTTAGGTCATACTATATATATATAGATATATATATATAGATATGTGTTGAGAATAGACTGTTTAATAAATAAGCATTCCACAAACACAACAATACTGCCATATAACGGGGTGAAAAGCAGACTTTTCTTTTTGATCGTAGTTGCATTTCCAAGTATTTATAGGTGCACTTGTTTGAAGGAATGAGAAGTGAAGGCATGTAGCGTAGCGTAGCATAATGACGAGCCATACAGTGAATGCACATGTCATATCTATAGGAGCAAAAACTACTGCAACACTTCAAAGAAGTTAGTCATTTACATTCAGTTTGGTTAAAACATCTGAAAGAACATGTTTGATCAGAAGGAAACACTCTCACTGTACGCTTGGTGTAAAAAAAAAAAACCCTGGATTTTACACCAAAGTGGCTTTTTTTTTTACTTTAAGAAAAAATAAAATAAAATAAAATGGCAACGCACGCCATGAAACTTTGTGATCAAAACAGTATCCACAGCTGGAGAGGGCACTGTGACTGTCCCACTGAACACACACCACTACTACACACCAACACCACAACACCTTGATATTAAAGCTTCTACTCCTACTGGACGGGTGATACTAAAACCCAGAAACGTTTCAGAGACAGTAAATGTATCGCTGTACTGCTGCACAGGCTGTAATATCACCAAGTTTATCATTGTACCAGTTATTAGAGCTACTATATTTACCAGGGAGCAAATATTTATTCATGGTTATTGTTTTAATGGGCTTTATTTACCTGAGATTTGTTCCTACATCCTGGAAATACTTGGAAACCAGTTTATATATATATATATATATATAATTTAAATCATAGTAGAAACTAATTCACATTGTTTTTTATTATTGGAAAAAGTTGTATTTTATCATTATTATTATTTTTTTAAAGGTCACCTCATCACGTTACACTCTTCCCCACCCCTTCCATTATCCTACCCTGACTCCCTCTTCCCTGTTACCTTCCCCCTCATCTAAGTGAAACACTGCCCTCTCTTCATATTCTCCCTTTAACAAAGTATTTCTTACCTTAAGGAGGGCTGGAGATGGTCACAATTATGCAAAGAAATAACTTCATTTATTTAATTGCAATAATAAAACACACATTGCTGTCACAAAAAGATTGCACTACATATAGTGTTGACCTACTACAGCTTTTAGAGATGAGAGGAAAAAATAAATGATTGAAATCATAGTACCAACTATTTCACATTGTTTTTATTATTGGAAAAAGTTGTATTTTTATTTATTTTTTATTATTATTTATCATTTTAAAGTTACCTCATTCACATGTACCTATATGTTCATAACTTCATAAATACGCACAATAAGATAATATTTTTTAAATTGTAAATATGCAGTTGGAACAACTCGTCGGTAAATAAAGCCCAATGAGACTCAATAGCAAGAAATCAATATTTGCTCCCTTGTAAAGACAGTAGCTCTAACAACTGGTACAATGATAAACTTGGTAATATTACAGCCTGTGCAGCAGTACAGGGCCACATTTACTTTAGTATCACTCCTACTTTACACCTACAGAACAGATCAGCCTCAGCAGTTGTGCTCCAGTTGAATCCCTTTGTAAACGCAGGCTAACGTGTGCACACTGAGGCCTTTGTGATCGTTCAATCCAACCAAGGACGCTGACAACAGCGACTCAATAAATGTCCATGGCAACGACGGCTCACTGCGGTCTGACCAATGGCTGTTAGGTATGGCGCAGTCTTTCCAACAGCCAGTATAAACTACTGCCTTTATATTCAGCCACAATATAACCAACAAAGCAAGAAAAAAAAATGTAAACAATATCTTCAAACAATGAAATCAGGACCATTATTCATCAAAACATGACATCAAAGCTCTCCCTCCCCTCACTTAAGGATGTTGATGGGCGTGGCGATCTGTACAGTACCGTGTGAAGTGTTTGTTCTCAGGCATTAGTAACAAACATCAAAGCCACAAAGCGACAAAGACAAGTGACCAGAAAGAAAAAGGTACCATGGTGGCTAAATACAGGCACAGAGTTGGAAGCTTCCAGGTGAACGTCTCACATCACCGAGTGTTTGAATGTGACACACAGAAAAACAGAGAAAGACTGTAGTTCCTCTAACTAAGCAGGGTGAAGCATTTCTATTAGTCTATTCATCCTGTGCTCCTGTGGCACCTCCTACAATGATCAAGCAGGACAACATGTGCAAGTGGCTTCCTCGCAGAGAAATATCACACACACACACACACACACAAAGAAGAACTCCTTATACATGTGAAGAGAAAGAGCTGTGGTGACGACTTCTAACACAAGGACCAGAGGGTTAGTGACAGAGGAGGACAGAGAGCTAAGAAGACCAAACGTCCCAGTGGATGTCAGCTGAAGAGGAGCCACAGAGGCAGTGTTTGTGTGTCTGAGGGTCTGCCGCAGGCGGCCACCACGGTTGGTAGACGAGCTGTTGGCTTTGTCGGAGGAACACAGAGGGCAGGTGGGAAGAAGAGAAGGATGGAGGAATTATCTTGATGGCTTAGGCCTAATAAGAGAGAGAGAGAGAGAGAGAGAGAACAAAGAGAGAGCGAGACAGAGAAACCGCACACATTGTAAAATTAAAAGCTCAGGGATCGCTCCCTATAATGAAAGCTACACCTAAAGGCTGTGTTAAAATCACATACTATCGTGCTACTCATACTACGTCTGATATGTAGTGCATTAACATTATCAGGGGCCACCCACCTTTCTGAAACTGTGAGATACTTCATAGGTACTGTATAGCAGTGGTTCCCAAACGGTTTGCCAACCATACATTAATTGCAAAATATAACTACACAAAAATAATTATTTTTTATGTTACTACATTGTATGCACTCATATTTCATGAGTAATATAGTTGACTGTCATATTTTATTTGGCATTAGTAAATAATTATGCACATTTACAGATATTATACATGATATGAGTGATAACATGGTTATAAAGACTATTTTGCACAATAAGTGAGCCGTCAGATTTTTACTTGTCCTTCCGTCTGCCTTGGGCACAAAAAGTTTGGGAACCACAGCTGTATAGTATGAAGAGATACCAGCGAGAAAAGGACTTGTTAAACACTACATTTTCACAGATTCACTTTAATTAGAGGGTAGGATAATAAGGAAGGCTAGCAGTAACTTAAAAAGGGAGGACATGTTGAGGTTTCAACATGCAACACTTTATTTCTCCTAATTTATGCAATTGTTTTATTTTCATTACATTTCATAGAAAAGACACTTTACATTTTTAGAAATGTTTGAGGGAAAATAACCATTTAAAGATGATCAGCATTATTAACTGCATATCTCTCTCATATGTTTTATCTTTGTGAATTTGAATCATGGAAAGTAAATCAGATTTTAGATAAAGCTCATTGGTGACTAGAGCTCCTGAGGGCACGTCACATGGTCCATGTGCGCTACCTGGGGCACGGGGGCACCGTGTTTATGACCCCTGCAATTAGATAGTATGGAAAGATTGAATACATGTGAAATACCCTGATGTATACTATATCGGGACATTTTTTAAGTATGCACAGTGGGCGCACTACTCATACTCAACCGCCCCATGATGCATTGCGAGCGTAACGTAAAATTGTCCTGGGACCGGCTTCAAGCTAAAAATCAAAAATCCTCTTTTCAAAACAAAAACATCTCATCTTGTCTTCTAATAGTTTTTTCTAAATGTTTTGAAGTCAACAGGAAGTTTAGTCAGTAACACAATCGCGAGTCTCCGAAAATCTCCAAAATGTTGTCATGAAATGCGTTTCCTCAAGTTTAATGGATCAAATGACCTTATGTTGTTATTCTAATTGGTCACTTTCTTGCTTAATATGTTTTCAGAACTTTCAAAGGTGGAGAAATGACAGAGATATTTAGCATCAGTGTGTTTCAGGTTTTTGTCGTAGGATCAAAATGCATCTTGTGAAACTTGTAAGTATAGTTCAGTGAGAACTGTCGTCATCCTAACCATACTAATAGTATATGATAGACAGTATATACTCATTGGGTGTGTAGTACGTTAGTATGTGATTTAGAACATCCTGTCTTTAGAGCAGCGTCTCACTCCCCCAAAGCTGCTGACTAAACGTTTCGTAATTCTTTTGTACCAGTAAAGACAATGGGTCAGTGAGGCCTGTAGGCTAGAGTCAGAGTGACTCAGCTGTTTGTTTCTCCTGATGAGCAAGAACTGAAATATGACTCCTCATCGCGGCTGGGTCATTATTAGACCTGAGCAACAGGAACTCCACTTAATCATATTTGAGGAGGAAATACAGTCTAAGCTTTATGATGTCATCACATTCTACCAACATTACAGATCACTGACCTGCATCTTAGCTTCTCTTCATGGACCTAATGAACATCCCCTCCACCACCCCCCCCGAGCTTGTGTGGAGGAGGAAAAGTAAAATCCACTGAATTACAGAGACATTTGATTGACAGGCTGATTGGTTGTCATGGCGAGATAAATCAATGAGAAAAGCAGGTTAGAGGCCGACCCACAAAGAAGAAAGAGGAAAACAGAGCGCATGCATCTAGTGACTCAGCGGACAGAAACACACATGCATGGGGGGTGTTATTAGTCAGCACCAGCAGACACACACATTGTAAACACATGATGACAGTTGAGCCACTTCACACATTTCTGATAATGTAAAATAAACAGTGAGCAGCTGGAAATGAATTTCTAAAATATTTACCTCTGCATGATTTTGTAATGAAACCAAACTAAAGCACTTGCTTTTGTTTGTTTGAATACGATAATCAGTGTGTGAGAAAAAAGAAATTATACATATTTTTGCTAATCGCTCTGTAGGAACATACAGTACATAGCAATAAATAGCAATTTAGGGACAGAACCGCTAAATATTTGTTTGCAGATGTAATGAATGGATGGATGTTTAATCATTTCATTATTTTACTGATAAAAGCAGAACATAATGTGACAATGTCTAAAATAATTAGCAAAAGGCCCAGAAACATAACCGTACACATCTCAAAATCCTCAGGCTATGACGTGTGAAACGCCTGCCTGGCATTGCACGCTATAAAGAAAAATATATATTAGGAATTGAAAAATTACAATTTCTGCTAGTCATGTATCTAATTACAATTAAGAAGAATCCATATAAAATATAAAACAAATAATAATCAATGAATAATAAACATAAATAAAACAAATAATAAACATGATAATTATGTACAAGAACATGATTATATGAGTAATAAGGCATTAAAAATTGTACCAATATGTTATAATTAGCCATCAGGATCCACTGTATGTAATGACCAACATAAAACACAACACACCAATGAAGATATATTTTATCCATTTAAAGATGCAACGCCTGATAATTTATTATTGTTATAATCATAGAGTTTGCCTCATAGATCAATTAGTCAAACATCATTAACTACAAAAAGAAAGGAAAAAGGTTGAGATGGCTGTTTTTTAGGGATGCACTGAAATGAAAATTTGAGGCCGAAGCCGAATAAAATATAAACGCTTGGCTGAATACCGAATGTGGTTAAGTTATTCACTATTTGTTTTAATAGTGCATAAATAGCCTAGAATACATTTTTAGACATGTTTTTTTTTAAGAAAGTAAATGTTTATTGAATATTCTGACATTTTTTTTAAATATTCCAGTAGCCTTTGCTTTTCATAAAAAGCACAACAAAGTTTTTCATTTATATTAGCCCTTCAAATAAAAAAACATACATTCCAAAAAAAAAACTAAATGTATTAAAGGGGATGAAAAAAATCACTTTATAATGGTTTTGTTACAGTGATATACATCCCTTTAGCCTCATTCAGAGGGACAAAGTTGAAAAAGTTCTGTTTCCTTCCTCCCTTGTTATTCCACAAAAGTCAGCTTTAAACGGGCGAGTTGGATTTTGCCCACGTTGGTAGGTGACACGCCTCCTAGAATGTGAGCTCCTCCCTCTCCAACTATTTAACACCTAAAACCAACACTGCGGTTTAATATACAATATATATTACACTTTATTGCTATATATTTAAATGCAAACTGCACTACTGGATGCCCAAACTGCACTACTTTTTCTGCTGCCGATCATGTTGGGAGTCACTGTTTGGAGCCACGGACCCATTGTTTACACACATCAGCTGTGAGCACTCTGTGCTAATGCTACACCAGTCTGTGCAGCGAGACCCGGTGTAGTGTAAGGAGGAAACGATGGGGATGTTTACGGATTTGTGGCTCACAGCGCTAACAACGGACTAAGTTGTAAAATTGGACGGTTTACACGGTGACAGACGACGGAGAGCGGTAAGGAGAGAGTCTGGCTGTGTTTGTGTGCAACGCACACACTTTTCCAACACAAAATCACTGCACGTTGTTTGATTACGTCATTTCGTCACACGTTACTATTCGACCTTGATTTGAACTCATAACACCAAAGGCCGAATGTTGCTTTTTTGCAATATTCGCCTGAATATATTCGGTGGCCGAATACTCAGTGCATCCCTACTGATTTTATCTACACCCTATACAATGTTGACTTTTTGCTCATTGCATTGTGGGATGTGGAGTCCCATAAACAGATGAAGTTTTTTTTTTTTTTTTTTTACTTCGTTCTTACCATCATTTTGTGTTGAGGACATAGATTTGTCTAACATAATTTTTGTTCCAGTTTGTTCCTGGTATTCCCCGTGAGATCAGAATGAAGTAAAAACACATGTGTGTGTATGCAGTGACTACATCCCTTATAGTGTAGCAGATTAGTAAAAAAAAAAAAAGCATGAAATTTGGCACAGATACTCTCTAAGGGCCACTCTTTCAGAAAAAGGCGTTGGCCACTCAAAGATGCTAGTCAATGGTTATTATATAACCAAAAAATGCTCGGATCGGGCCAAACGAGGTGTCAGCGAAAAAGTCTGGTCCGCCTAATATGTGCATCCCCCTGGGTATAGTCAGCACTGCGCCATCTTGAAAAATGGTTTCCATATTGAATTTCTAAATGGCCAATGCCTTTTTCCAAAATAGTGGCCCAAATTTCATGCTTTAATCTGCTGCACTATTAAGGCAATGTGTGAAAATGTCTAAAAACAGAGCGTTTATAGCAGAGATGAAACAGCAGTTTTGACCTTGCGTCTCCATTTTTGTAGTAAATGATGTTTGATTCATTGATCTGTGAAGCACAGACTAAGATCATATTTCATAATGAAATTATTAGAGGTTAAACTTTAAATAACATGTCCCCAAAACCAGTGTGGCTGTTAAATGTTAAAGCGCTGGCTATGGGGGCCCAGCAGAGCACCACAGCTGCATGCAAGTTTGGGCTGGCGTAGTGAAGGGTGTGGCTGCACTTACAGGCACAGGCTCAAACAAGGCACACACACACGCGCACACACGCACAGTACAGTCCTGCCCTCTGGCTCATGTAAACTCAGAAGAAGAGTGACTTTGCAGCTGTTCATACACAACTATGTGGATGACGAGGTCCAAACTGAGCCTGTGCAGAGTTAAAGAGCTACCAGTAACAGCTGCTGGTCTGACACAATGACTATGTTTCATTGCATACACATTAAACATGCCAACATGGTGCCACAGGATGAGCTTGTGCCTTTTTGTCACAACTCGTTCAGAAGCTTTGCAAGCAAAACAACCAAATAATACATTGTTATTAAGCAATGAGCAACAAACGGTGAACATGGAATCCAAAGCAAACACTGTCAAAAACAAAGGATGGGCAGCATGCCAAGACACTCAATCAGCTCTACTTAGAACGTTATAGTGACTCCACAGAGGTGGTGATGGACTCGTACAGAAGGTGCTTACAGAGAACTGTGCAATCCATATTTATAGTAGTTTGTGGACAGAATTACCTGAATCCTAAATATGATAAGGCCTAATTATTTACAAAAGACAATTTGGTGAAGCCAAATTCGATCGATAGTTCTCAATAAATAAGTCCAAAATAAATACATACAAAAAGCTTTTTTTTTTTTTTACACCCATACATGTATAATTCATTTTCTTAAATGTTTAAAGAGACAGATTACTAAACTACAAGAGGTTACAGTGCTTGTAAAGGACGATATTACAGCTGATGTTACATCATGTGTGCTCACATGATTCGAGTTCATTTATTTGTATTTACTTTCACTTTTGGCCACACTAATAACAAAAAAGGTCTACTGGTTCCTGGAGGAACAGCAGGTCACCAACAGGGCTAATGTCTTCTGGCAAAATGCTCCAACACTCTGCACTCTTTGTTTTCACTCTTTAATTTATTTTCCTTTTACGTAAACAATGTTCTCTACCAGTCCACACCATCTGTGATATCTCCTGATATTTATTTTTTAAAGACCACTGGTCTTGTTGACTGGAAAACAGTGGATTTGTACTCACCCCATTCCACTCCACGCCCATACTCACTTCCTCGCCAGTCTCTGAGCCGCTCTCGTACTTAACGCTGGCCAGGCTGTCCCTGCTTCTCCGCCTGTCGCCCTCTGTATCCTTCAGGATCTCCACCACACGTGACTGGTGGATGGGGTCAAGTCCCTGCTGGGTACAACACACCAGTGTGACAAACTAACAACTAAAAATCTAATGGTGGAGGACTGAAGTGGGCTAAGTGTTAGAGGGAAATCATGGTATTCCTAAATTAACAGTTCCATTTCTGAGTTAAAGAAATAGTGGATTACTAAGTTGATGAGATGACAACGGTGTGTTAGGGAGCGAGGTGAAAGCTCTGTGGGGTTATCAGTTAGAGATAAGCACTTACTGTGTTGCTCTGGATCCAAAGCAATGGAGGAAAAAACAGAAAGAAACATCAGAGCAGTGTTGAGAATTCCCATGCTTAGGAGAGAGAGCAGCATTTTCTTCATGCAGATGTTGGCGTCTTAAAAGTAAGAGTCACTGCTAACCTGCTTACGGGACCTCACAGCGCACTCTTCCAAGGTCTCAGCAGCCTCCAGCTTCCCCTGCCGGCGGTACAGGGCCCCCAGGTTCTTCAAGGTGGTGTTCACTGTAGGACTGCATGCAAATCACACACACACAAGGATGTTTGCTTTTTATGTTTGTTTGTTAATATGTTAAAGCAACAGCAGCTTGGTTTTTACACTGAAGGTAACCAAGCAAAATGTTGGAATATGACAAAAAATGACTACATCAATTAAATAACACATTTTGTTCCTGATTACATTCATATTTCCTTTTTTTTTTTTTTTTTATTTTTAACATTCATATTTCCAAACTAGTATTAATTTTGTTGACTTGAATTTTTTGGCGAGTACATTTTTTTTTGTGACAATAACTAGACTAGGGTTAATTAAAAAAAAAAAAACAGATATAAAAAAAAAAAAACAATATAAAAAATATATTGATAGTTTTGTTAACTAATAAAATGTATCCAATCAAAACTACTGTTGTTGCGTGGAAGCCGAGACAAGCCGAGTTAGTGTTCTAACAAGTCAGCTGATTGTGTTTGTGAATGTTAGACGGCTCATGTGGTCTTTAGTATTGATTACATTAAATCTGTCGGTGTGTATTTACAAATAATAGCATCCCATATCAGGTTGATAAATAGTGAGTTTTTATAAAAAATGCATAAACTATTTTACTACATCTTAATATAGCATTTATCTGTTCCTTTATCTGTAACAGATTTAGTGGACTAAAACTAGACGATAACTGAAAATAGTCTGAATAACTATTTGAACTAAAACTAAGTTCATTTTAGTCAAAAAAAAAAAAAAAAAAAAAAAAAAAAAAACTAAATCAAAATTTTACTGTTTCAAAAAATCCTTGGCCAAATAAAAGGGCTAAAATAAACAATACAGGCTGAAGCGGCGTAAAAATGTCTATTTTTTAACCAATGTCTGCATTTGCCCTTATAGTTTAACAGTACATAATAGTGATAAAATTACTACCGAGGTAGTTAATGTAGTAGTAGCAGTATACAATAGTACCCCAAAACGCAAAAGTATGTACACTAAAACTCATAAGGAGAATGATTGATGAGCGCTGGGCCATGTTAGAGTAAGAACTGGTTTATCAGTCTTACCTGTTGACTTTACAGGCCTTGTACCAGCCTCCATACTCTCCGTATGGAGTGTTGTCTCTGTGCTTGCCCTGGAAGTAAATACAAACGTCAGAGGAAGAAAAACATGTGACAAAGGTCATGACAAGAACTGGGTTATCTACTGTTTATCTGCATTACGTATAGTTTAACCATTGTACAAAGCTTTCAAAAACGTTGATATTATGTTTCTGAACGTTATATTTGAAACATTGCTGGAACGAGTTTTTGCTTTTGTTGATAACGCCTCAAAGCAAGCACAGAAACCGTCTCACCTTACTCATCTCCTCTCTTTCTTCTGCATGCATCCAGATGGGTTTGTTTTCAGCTGCGGAGGACAGACAGGAGAGATGATCTACACACTGAAGTGGAACAATAACCCTTACTGTACATTGATCTTACATGGTAAACAAAAGCCCAACATTCTCAGTTTAATCTTCCAGACAGAAACAATCAGTTACTTGGTTTAGGAGTCTGTATGATTAATATATCCCTAGGTTGGGATTTAGTGGAATAAGCACTAGTATTTATACATATCCTGATGTAGTTTGAAGCAGCTAGTTTTGACAATGTACCTTAAAATTCACTGACAATGTTGATTTAGGATAAACATAATTCCCAGACTGAATCAGCAAAGCCATGTTTTTATTTAATTCAAGCAGAACATCAAGTACAGAAGCAGCTTTGATGCAACATTTCCCCAAAATATATGTATAAAAAGCCAATTTATCACATTACAAAGAATATACAACAGATATACTTGATGAAAAATAAGAAAAAAACATGTGAAAGACAGAAACCCATATTTAATCGGGACAAAAAAGAAAATACTAATTGAACCATCAACCGGTTTTGTTGCAGTGTTACTGAATGAGGTTTAAATTCACCTCCCAGTAAAGGCCTTCAACAAAACAAATGGGCAGTTCACTTTTGTAAACGTTTAGTCACCAAGTAAACCACCACGTTCGTTTAGAGGTGGGTCACTGAGTTCATGTCTAGACTCCGACTCTAACCACACTAAATGTTTGTGCGTGTTCTTGCCATCACTGTAGTGTTAAAAATATGACAAAGCTCCATAAACAACACCCTACAACAGGTTGGCATTAGAAAAGAGAGAATTGTTGACTCCAAACATCTCATATCTCATCTCTGTCTACAACAGGACTCTGATCAATACAGATCATCAGTGCTTGACCTGGTTATTATTTGAAAGGTTTATTCTATCCATGGAGATTAACTAGTGGAAAGTGTGTGTTTCCAAATCCAAATGGAAACAAAAACACATTTTACTGTCGTCCAACAGAACTGAAACTAAGTCAGAGACATTAGAAATCCCACAATAACTGTTGAACAATAAACACAGTTTTAATGTAGCATCACTTTTATTGTCAGGAATGAACTACCGGTAACTCTTGTGAAATATGCTCCATCCCATTGTGCTGAGTCACTCATTAATCTCCTTTATCCCATTAGAAGAGCCACAACAAAATATCTAGTCACAGTTGAAATGGAAAGTAGTTTTTGTTTCCAAACTCTTTATTCTTTGAAATTGTGTCTGTAATGACAATTTGAGACCACTGCTGTGAGACTAGCTTTGGACTGAAAGAAAATGTGCATGAACATTTTCAACAGTTTGTTGCGTGTGTTTAGGACTACATGGAATTACCATCAACAGATCCAAACTCTTTCTCATGAGCACGAGTCAGAATCTCTTTGTACAGAATCTCAGCCTCCTTGTATTTGCCCTGTTTGAGAAAACAGGACGCCTGCAGAGAAAAACAGATGAATAAAGTATATTTTAGCACAGTGTTTTCATAAATAAGCCCAGAAAGAAAGGGAGGGGTTTGTCTGCACCGTGACTCAGGAAAAAATGAGTCTGCACCAGAGGCTGAGAGCGTTGCTCTAAATGCAGCCTCTCCATCACAGATGAGATAGAGGGGGAAGATGCCTCGGAGCACACAGCGTACCAATAATTACTGGGTGGGTCCTTCATGAGCAATGTGAACTGATGCTGTGTTTTTACCAGTTTGAACAACTGAAATGGACTGAGTAGAAAATGCTGTTGAAAACAGTTTTTTTTTATGATTGTTAGAAGGTACTGTATATAACATACAGAAACATTTATTAGTAACTGTCCTGAATCTGATACAAATTTGGTTTTCCAACTTTGTTTGAATTTCAAAAAATTGGAGTCCAGGAAGAACAGCTTTGGGAGCTACTGCTATAATAATACTTTCAATCTTCCATTTAAGGCAAGGCAAATTCATTTGTATAGCACATTTCATACACAAAGCAATTCAATGTGCTTTACATGATTAAAAAGTGCAACATAAAACTATTTAAAAACCAATAAGAAACAATATATCATCAATAATATCAGTGGTTCTCAAACTTTTTAGAATTGCTCAGAAAGTGACTAAAGGGCTAAAACTCTAGAAAACAGGCGAGTTTGGGAAAATAAACCTCAAATACTACGTTGTTGGGGTTCTTAGAACAAATGGAGATGGATGAAAAACAACATAATACTGGACTCTGTCTGTCTGTCTGTCTGTCTGTAGTGACATCGCGTACCCCCATTTGAGAAACACTGAGAGGGAGATTTTTTCATTCATATTATTCAGTCATATGCAGTACAGAAAAAAAAAAAAAAAGAGGCTTTAACTTGGATTTAAAAATGTTCACATTGGATGCTAACTTCAGCTCTGCTGGTTGTTTGATCTACTTCTTTGCAGCATAACAACTAAAAGCAGTGTCGCCATGTTTGCTGTGACCTCTGGGCTCCACGATCTGACCTGTGACAGAAGCTAAAGACTGCAGAACCGCTCATCTGCCTCATAGTCTGCAGTTCCTGAATAAAGGTAAGGAGCTTGAGACAAAGATCAGACTGAATGACACAAGACAAACTGAACTGAATTTTTAAAATTTCCGCAGGCTGCCCATTTGTACCAGATCTTAATGAAAGACATCTAGTGATCTGGCTTCATACAATATTCAATAGGAATCTTTACTAGTGGAGAGTAATCTAAAGTTAAGCTGACAGAACTTAAAGTACATTCTGTCTTTGTTTGTCTCACCAGGTTGTTCTTGGTTTTGGCCACGTTGGGATCATCTGGTCCCAGCCTGCACTCGTAGATCTCCAGGGCACGGCAGTAGTAATACTCCACCTCCTCGTATTTGCCCTGGTTCTGACACAACAGGGCCAGGTTGTTCAGCTGTTTGGCCACATCTGGATGGTCCTTTCCAAGGACCTGGAAAAAAGAAATCAAGTTGCAAATGTTCTAAATTAAACACAGTTTAGTTCTCTTACTTAGAGCCTCTGACTGCTAAGCACAAGCATCCATTCTGTAAATCCATTTCCTGTTGCAGGCTCACAGGAGCTCTAATGAAAGGCAGGCTGATCAATAAAGAGGGTACAGAACTGAGCTTTCGGACACACAAGGACTTATTCTCTGCTGAACTCAGTAGTTTGTCATATCTTTGATCTCTGTGCTTCACTCACTCACTCTTGGCTGGTATCCACTTAAGGTTGTGCTTTCAGTTAGACTAACGACAGGGGAATAGTTCCCAGGGGAAATCTCACAAGATTGAAAAATCATCCACCATTTGGCCATCTATTAATTTACAGAAGATTCTACTATAGTCAATTTGATAAAAATTTGAAAAGAATCTCTATTGAATATTTCCAAAGAGACCCACCTTTTCTCTGATCTCCAGTGCCCTCTTACACAGGGGCTCTGCCTCTTTATACTTCCCCCTCTTTCCATAGAGCACAGCCAGGTTGTTGAGTGTTGCAGCAACCTGGACACAGAAAAACCACCTTAGAGAATCAAACTCTCATTAGCTCAGACTTTTGCTGGCAGTTAGGTTTTTTAGAAATCAAACGACTGTTCAAAGAGGGAAGTTCAAAAACACAGTTTTTCAACAAGTCGGTTGAGTTCTTAGCAAAGTGACAACCATACAAAACTAAAGAGTGCTTTGACAGTGTATTTAGGGCATTATGCTGAGATTCTCTGAAACAGTTTATAGTGGATACAGAAAAACATGATTAGACGATAAATTACTAAAATCAACAAGATAATATCTTACCCCGGTGTGTTGATAATTTTATTACTAATAAAACCATGTACTGATGACTAATACTAAGGATGTGAGAGATGCTGAGCTGTGGTTGCTATGACAACGAAGAAGGCTTACGGCAGGGTGGTCTTTGCCAAGGGTTTTTTCACGGATGGAGAGGGCATCATTGAGCAGATGGGCCGCCTCTTTGTATTTGTTCTGATCCCTACAAACCAATGAAAAGGAGAACACGCATACACACACACCCAACAATTAGTGCAGCGAAGACACAAATACATAAGTGAAATGGAATCCATTCTTGGACACAAAGATGTTGTTATGGGTTGTATTCCTGACCTGTAGACCAAAGCCAGGATGTTGAGCATGGTGGCCACATCTGGATGGTCGTGTCCAGATGTTTTCTCCAGATCTTCCAGAGCCTGTTTGCAGAGCGGCACAGCCACCTCATACCTGCCCTGAGAGGCGTACTGGATCACCAGGTTGTGAAGGGTTCTTAAACGG